>NC_140243.1:23121913-23189413 GCF_949987555.1 Borostomias antarcticus
GACCGGTCTCCGTTCACAGGGCACTCATTGCACTCATCACAGAACTCTGCTCTCACAGCGGCGAAGGTTGGGACCAGGATCTGCAGTGACAAGTTAATCTGAGCCTTTCAGCTCATTATTATCCGGTCTGTGTGTGTGTGTGTGCGTGTGTGTGTTTATCGGGGAGTGTTGAGGTGTGGTAGGCATTGTGTGTTCAGTGGCACCTGTGCAGATGGAATGTTTGCTTAGAGCAGTTCATGAGTGAATCATCATCATCGTCATCATCATCATCCATTCAGTGCTAATACACTGCCACTCAGTATATTAGAAGTTAAGGTGTAATAAACATGTAATAACATGTAAGGACCACTAGAATCACACTGTTAACGTTGTGGACAATGAGCGCTATCATCGCGACACTCGACAAGTGAACTTACCGCACTTTGCACTGTCCGATGTGATTTTAACCAGAGCGTTGACCCTTACAATACACCTCTCATCCTAATCTGAAAACAAGGGGAGAAAGCCACCTTTGATTAACCTATTGTGAAGGTTTAGACAACTGAGAGCATTCTTGACCCCTGGACAACTCTTCCATTGCTGTTCGGACTCTCCCTGTCATAACCAGCCTCTGAGCCATCAATATACACACAAACGATACTCTATGTATATACTTTATACTGTATACAGTATATGGCTGTATTGATCCAGCACCAAGGTCAGTTTCCTTGATGGTTAGGGTGCGTCAGTGCAGGGCTCCTCCACTGTGGCCTGCGGAGCTCTCCTGGGGCCTTTCTGTCTCTCCATGACACCTGTGACCTCTGAACTCTGCTCAGGGACGTTTAGTATCGATCTGTTCCGGCAGGTCTCTTCTGTCTCCTGCTGGTCAGATAGGCTAAAGGCCGTTTCAGACGAGGAGCGATATCCGCGCATTGTAGCCTAATTCATTTTCAATGAGAGAGGCGAGCGGACAATTTGGGAGCCGCGGACAATCTGGGGCGGAGCGGCAAGCGGGCGCGACCCCGTGAAATTGTCGCGCGCGTGCTCGTTTCGTGCACACGCCCGCCCGCGACGGCGCTGAATTGTAGTCAGCTTTCCCCGCTGCGCGCATGCGTGCGTCCCCCGCTGATCCGAGCGAGAACCCAGGCGGAATATCGCTCCCCGTCTGAAACGGCCTTTACAGTTCAGCACGTCAGTAGCATCCCAGGGTATACGTGTGTGTGTCAGATCTAGCAGATGTAACCTGCCTTAATTTAATTGGAATAAGCAGAATCAAATCAGTAGGGCTTAGATCACTCGTTCTACCCTCTCTCTCTCTCTCTCTCTCTCTCTCTCTCTCTCATTAGTCAGTCAGAGAGGTGGTTATATCAGCTCAGATTAGTCAGATCAAGATCCATGGCTGCAGCTGGACTAGTAGTCTGTTGGAATGATGGACAGAGAACCCGTTTTTTCAAAATGACAAGCTTTGTATGGTATGCTCAGTGTTATGTTCAGTATTTGGAATGATATATGACTGTCTCTCTCTGAACCCCCCCCCCCCCCCCCCGCCATCCCTCTTCCCCATCCCCTGCCTCTCTCTCTCCATCTCCAGTATGGCCGGTCAGACAGCTACCGCGTGGCCACCACGCAGGACAAAAATGACAAAAAGGACTCCCCCAAGAAGAAGAAAGGCAAGGACCTTGATGACCTTAAGAAAGAAGTACCATTGGTAAGTAGCCTGCAGGGGGCGCTACAGCGACATTTGACATTTTAGTCATTTTATTCAAAGTGACTTACAATAAGTACATTTGTTTAGAGTAAGTTAACCGACTCATAAACTAGGGCCCGCTCACATCCAGAGTCCAAAGATTTAATTAGATTCAGTATTTTAAGTTTGTTTATTAAGTTTTAGCTGTTTGTTTTCACGTGTGTGAAGATCAGACACAGTAATCATATCAGACAGAGTAATAGGAGTAGAGGCAAAGAGGACCAAACTTCACGTATTCCACTTCCTAATCACCCTCTTTTTTCTTCCTCCTCTCAGACGGAACACAAGATGTCCATAGAGGAGGTATGCAGGAAGTTCCAGACCGACATCGTCCAGGTGAGTCCCTCAGCGATGCTCGCCCGTGTTGAGCCAGGGGGCGGCTCAGGCCCTGCGGAAGGCGATTGGCCGCCCTGGGCAAAATAACGACAGTGCGCCCCCGACATGTTGTTGAGCTGGGGGCTAGTGGACAATTCCGATTGTCGGGAGATTTGTTGAGCGGGCGGGGGGGGTGGGGGTGCGCCCCTAGAGTTTTGTGCGCCCCTAGCGCATCGGCGCAATTGCCTTGTATGCCAAGTGCATGCGCCGCCCCTGGGCTCAGGAGGTAGTATGGGTCGTCCAGTGATCGTAGGGTCGGCAGTTCGAATCCCGGCTGTCTACATGTCGAAGTTTCCTTGAGCAAGACACTGAACCACAAATTGCTCCTAATGAGCAGGCTAGCATCTGTGCATGTGTGTGAATGAGAGGCCATTGTAAAGAGCTTTGGAAAAAAAGCGCTATATAAATGCAGTCCATTTACCGTTGTGTTGGTCCCAGAGCTGCTGTACTTCTGACCGGCCACCGGGTGGGGCTGTTGTACCTTTGATCATTGTAACAGTTCCAGGTTTAAAGAAAAAACCCCACCTCTTTCTCTCTCTCTCTCTCTCCCTCTCTCTCTCTCTCTCTCTCAGGGTCTGACCAACGCCAAGGCGGCTGAGTATTTGATCAGGGACGGCCCCAACTCTCTCACCCCGCCCCCCACCACCCCAGAATGGGTCAAGTTCTGTCGGCAGCTGTTTGGCGGTTTCTCCCTCCTGCTGTGGACCGGCGCCGTCCTCTGTTTCCTGGCCTATGCCATCCAGGCCGCTACGGAGGACGAACCTGCAGGAGACAATGTGAGTCTTATAGTCATAAACACACGGACAGTATACAGTATGGGAGTTACACACTCCAAAATTAATCTTATATTCGCATACACACAGGAACACACACGCATTCGCGCAGGCACAGACATCACATACCCGTTGGATACACACACAAACAACACACACCACTCCAAAGTGAATTTGAAACCTCTCTCTCTCTCCCTCTCTCCAGTTGTACCTGGGCATCGTGCTCTCGGCTGTGGTCATCATCACCGGCTGCTTCTCCTACTTCCAGGAGGCCAAGAGCTCCAAGATCATGGAGTCCTTCAAGAACATGGTGCCCCAGGTACAGTACACATGTGCGTGCGTGAGTGTGTGTGTGTGTGAGTCTGTACAGTATGTGTGTGTGTATGTATGTGTGAGTGTGTACAGTATGTGTGTGTGTGTTTGTGTATGTGTGTGTGTGTGTGTGTGTGTGTGTGTGTGTGTTTGTGTGTGTTTGTGTGTGTGTGTGTGTGTGTGTGTTTGTGTGTGTGTGTGTTTGTGTGTGTTTGTGTGTGTTTGTGTGCGTGTGTGTGTTTGTGTGTGTTTGTGTGCGTGTTTTTGTGTGTGTGTGTTTGTGTGTGTGTGTGTGTGTGTGTGAGTGTGTGTGAGTCTGTACAGTATGTGTGTGTGTATGTATGTGTGAGTGTGTACAGTATGTGTGTGTGTGTGTTTGTTCTCACCCTCATCCTGCCCCCTGTGTGTGTGTGTGTGTGTGTGTGTGTTTGTTCTCACCCTCATCCTGCCCCCTGTGTGTGTGTGTGTGTGTGTGTTTGTTCTCACCCTCATCCTGCCCCCTGTGTGTGTGTGTGTGTGTGTGTGTGTGTGTTTGTTCTCACCCTCATCCTGCCCCCTGTGTGTGTGTGTGTTTGTTCTCACCCTCATCCTGCCCCCTGTGTGTGTGTGTGTGTTTGTTCTCACCCTCATCCTGCCCCCTGTGTGTGTGTGTGTTTGTTCTCACCCTCATCCTGCCCCCTGTGTGTGTGTGTGTGTTTGTTCTCACCCTCATCCTGCCCCCTGTGTGTGTGTGTGTTTGTTCTCACCCTCATCCTGCCCCCTGTGTGTGTGTGTGTTTGTTCTCACCCTCATCCTGCCCCCTGTGTGTGTGTGTGTTTGTTCTCACCCTCATCCTGCCCCCTGTGTGTGTGTGTGTTTGTTCTCACCCTCATCCTGCCCCCTGTGTGTGTGTCCTGTAGCAAGCCCTGGTGATCCGCGAGGGGGAGAAGATGCAGATCAATGCGGAGGAGGTGGTGGCCGGGGATATGATAGAGGTGAAGGGAGGAGACAGGATCCCTGCTGACATCAGGGTCGTGTCCGCGCACGGCTGCAAGGTACGCTACACACACACACACATACAAACACACACACACACACAGATTAACTCACATGCGCACACACACACTCACACAGACAGAGGCACTCACATGCACATACACACACGCACACACACACGCGCACACACACACACACACACACACACACACAGACAGATGAACTCACATGCGCACACACAAACTCACACAGACAGAGGCACTCACACACACACACACACACACACACACACACACACAGACAGAGGCACTCGCACGCGCGCACACACACACACACACACACACACACACACGCACACACACACACACACACACACACACACAGATGCACTCACGCGCACACACACACACACGCACCTAGACCAGAACAGTCTGACCAGAGTTTTGGTCTTCTCTAATAGGTGGATAACTCCTCCCTGACTGGCGAATCAGAGCCCCAGAGCAGGTCACCTGACTGCACCCATGACAATCCTCTGGAGACTCGCAACATTGCTTTCTTCTCCACCAACTGTGTGGAAGGTAACCATGACAACAGCGACACACCTGTCTCGCGAATGACACCCCTCACCCCCAGACCGTCTCTCACACTATTTTACATGTTTCATCCTCCCTCTCTCTCTCACTCCCTCTATTCCTCACCCCTCTCTCCCCCCCCCCATCTCTCTCCCTCTCCTCCTCCCTCTCTCTCTCTCCTCCTCCCTCTCTCTCTCTCTCTCTCTCTCTCTCTCTTGTCCCCCAGGCACGGCGCGTGGCATCGTGGTGTGTACTGGCGACCGTACCGTCATGGGCCGCATCGCCACCCTCACATCCGGCCTGGAGACGGGCAAGACGCCCATCGCCAAGGAGATCGAGCACTTCATCCACCTCATCACGGGCGTGGCCGTGTTCCTGGGCTTGACCTTCTTCGTCCTGTCCATCATCCTGGGCTACAGCTGGCTGGAGGCCGTCATCTTCCTCATCGGCATCATCGTGGCCAACGTGCCCGAGGGGCTGCTGGCTACCGTCACTGTGAGTAGGGGTGTGTGTGTGAATGAGTGAATGAATGAATGAATGAATGAATGAATGAATGAATGTGTGTGTGTTCTCTGTTAGTGTCAAATGTCAATCCCATCATTTTAGTGGCACCAAGTCCCCTAACAAGCTCTTTCTCACTCTCTCTCTCCCTCCCTCTCTCTCTCTTTCTATCTCTCTCTCTCTCTCTCTCTCTCTCTCTCTACCTTCTTCCATCTCCAGGTGTGTTTGACCCTGACTGCCAAGCGTATGGCTAAAAAGAACTGCCTGGTGAAGAACCTAGAGGCCGTGGAGACCCTGGGTTCCACCTCCACCATCTGCTCCGACAAGACAGGAACCCTGACCCAGAACCGGATGACCGTGGCCCACATGTGGTTCGACAACCAGATCCATGAGGCCGACACCACAGAAGACCAGTCTGGTGAGAGCAGGGGCCACGGGGTCAGGGGTCACGGAGGCAGGGGTCACGGGCTAGGGGCAGGTGTAGCTTCACACTCCGCACAGTAGACTCACTCCCAGTCCCGGGCCCCCGAAGTCACACACTGCCTCTCTTCTTCTCCCTCCCTCTCTCCTCCCTCCCCCCTCCTTCTCTCCTCCTCCCTCCTCTCCTCCTCCCTCCCTCTCTCTCTCCCTCTCTCCTCTCTCCCTCCCCCCCTCCCTCCCTCCCTCCCTCCCTCCCTCCCTCCCTCCCTCCCTCCCTCCCTCCCTCCCTTCCCCCTCTCTCCCTCCCTCCCTCCCTCCTCCCCAGGTGCGTCCTTTGACAAGAGCTCTGTGACCTGGGTGTCCCTGGCGCGCGTCGCTGGCCTGTGTAACCGTGCGCAGTTCAAGGCGGGCCAGGACCAGCTGCCCATCCTGAAGAGGGACGTGGCGGGCGACGCCTCCGAGTCGGCTCTGCTCAAGTGCATCGAGCTGTCCTGCGGCTCCGTTCGCGCCATGAGGGACAGGAACAAGAAGGTGGCCGAGATCCCCTTCAACTCCACCAACAAATATCAGGTCAGAGAAGCGCGCACGAACACACACACACACACACACACACACACACACACACACACACACACACACACACACACACACACACACACCCACGACACAGTCACGTACTGTACATACACACAGTCTCTGCTCAGCTTACATTCAATTCAACAATTCCAGGTTGGTATCTCTGTCTGAGATAACTAACAAACACACGCGCGCACACACACACGCACGCACGCACGCACGCACACACACACACACACACACACACACACACACACACACACACACACAGACTGAACGATGACATCAGATCATCCTCGCACGCGCATCGGGTCGTCCCGATCGGACATTTTTTCATACGCCCCCGTCCGAAACGCACACAGAGGCGCCCCCCTTCACCGCGTGACCTGACCCCCCCCCCCCCTCTTCCCCTCCACCCGCCCTCTTCTCCAGCTCTCCGTGCACGAGACCGAGGACCCCAACGACAACCGCTACCTGCTGGTGATGAAGGGGGCGCCGGAGAGGATCCTGGACCGCTGCTCCACCATCTTGCTGCAGGGCAAGGAGCAGCCCATGGATGAGGAGCTGAAGGAGTCCTTCCAGAACGCCTACATGGAGCTGGGCGGACTGGGAGAACGCGTGCTGGGTAAGAGAGAGAGAGAGGGAGGGAGAGACGGAGGGATGGGGGGAGGGGTAGAGGACAGGGGTCGGGAGCGGGGTCGTGGACGAGGGGACACGACGGAGACCTTAGTTCCCTATATAGGGTTCACCATGCAGTGAACTACGGAGAAAATGTAGGGTACATGCACTGTTCCCTGCAAATCAAGGTGAATTGTGGGTAATAAATAGTGGACTATATAGGGAACGGAAATTCCATGGAGAATTCGGACACTACAAACAAAATGGCTGACGCCCTATATAGTGCAATATAGGGAGCGATTCTGAACACAGCTCTTGTCCCTCAGACGTGGGTGGTAATTTCTCTCCTCCCTCTCTCCAAGGTTTCTGCCACCTGCTCATGCCGGAGGACCAGTACCCCAAGGGCTTCGCCTACGACACCGACGACGTCAACTTCCAGACGGACAACCTGTGCTTCGTGGGCCTGATGTCCATGATCGACCCGCCCCGCGCCGCCGTGCCCGACGCCGTGGGCAAATGTCGCTCTGCTGGCATCAAGGTACCCGCTGCCCGCTTGACTCATAACAAAAGTCATCTGACCACTGCGTTCAGAATATCTCCGTGCCAACAGCCGACAGTCTCTTGATACTGTGTGTTACAGCCGGAGCTTAGCTGTAGTGTGTTGAATATGTGGATGAGTTATGCTAATCAACTGTATCGCTATCGCCGGGGTAGGTCATCATGGTTACCGGGGACCACCCGATCACGGCCAAGGCCATCGCCAAGGGGGTGGGCATCATCTCCGAGGGCAACGAGACCGTGGAGGACATCGCCGCACGTCTTAACATTCCTGTCAGTCAGGTCAACCCCAGGTGAGAATACACACACACACACACACACACACACACTAGAGATGCGAATATTGCGGATATGTCCGCGACATCCGCGGGGGCCAATAAAAATCAACATTGTGATTAATTGCGGGTGGATTGCGGGTGGATTTGTCAGTTATATTCGTATTTAATAACTACTATAATTATATAAATTATATTATAACAACTGCGAGAAAGCCGTCGACCTGCCAGCAGCTAACTCAAATACCCTCGACCACTTCGTCAACCGAGATCCTGCGAAAGCGAGCCTATAATCTTTAAATCAAATTAAATCAAATATTTCTTTAAGTCAAGAAAATGCGGCTATACGAAAAGCGAATGAGCTTGTTCGGTGGGTTGGGTGCGGGTCTCTAAATTTTAGAAGATAATTCCGTCGGGTGGGTGGCGGGTGGATGATTGATGGGTGCACGCGGATTCGGGTGCGCTCAAACTCCATCCGCGCATCTCTAACACACACACACAATTCACCAGCAGGCGGACTTGGCAGACCTGAAGGACTTGAGTCAGTCTGCGTGTGTGTGTGTGTGTGTGTGAGTCAGGGAAGCCGAGGCGTGTGTGATCCATGGTACAGACCTCAAGGGCCTGAGTCACTCTGTGTATGTGTGTGTGTGTGTGTGTATCAGGGACGCCAAGGCGTGTGTGATCCACGGTACGGACCTGAAGGACCTGAGTCAGGACCAGATGGACGACATCCTGAGGAACCACACAGAGATCGTCTTCGCCAGGACCTCCCCCCAGCAGAAACTCATCATCGTAGAGGGCTGCCAGAGACAGGTGAGCACACACACACACACACACACACACACACACACATTGTATGGATATCTCTGTGTCCATACAATGCTTCATCGTCGACGTTAACCCCCCCCTTCCTCCTCCTCTTCCTCTCCCAGGGCGCCATCGTGGCGGTGACAGGGGACGGGGTCAACGACTCTCCCGCCCTAAAGAAGGCCGACATCGGCGTTGCCATGGGGATCTCAGGGTCCGACGTCTCCAAGCAGGCAGCCGACATGATCCTGCTGGACGACAACTTCGCCTCCATCGTCACAGGAGTGGAGGAGGGTGAGGAGATGGAGGGAGGCGTAGAGGGAGAGAGGAAGGTAGAGTCAGGTAGAAGACGAGAGAGACGAAAGAGTAGTGAGCGAATGAGAAAGCTACAGATTTGGAGAGAGAGAGAAAGGGTGTTAAGGTGAGGAGGCAAAGGTACGGAGTTGGAATGGAATCGGTTCAAACTGTGAATTCGGTACGGGTGCGTTTGTGTGCTCCTGTAGGCCGTCTGATCTTTGACAACCTGAAGAAGTCCATCGCCTACACGCTGACCAGCAACATCCCGGAGATCACTCCCTTCCTGTTCTTCATCATCGTCAACATCCCCCTGCCCCTGGGAACCATCACCATCCTCTGCATCGACCTGGGGACCGACATGGTGAGACACACACACACACACACACACTCTACACACACACACACACACACACACACACACACACACATACACACACACACACACACACACACACACACACATACTATACACACACACACACACACATACTGTACACACACACACACATACTGTACACACACATACTGTACACACAAACACACTTTTCCCCCCCATCTGTGACCCCCCCTGTCCCTCCCAGGTGCCAGCCATTTCCCTGGCCTATGAGGCAGCTGAGAGTGACATCATGAAGCGCCAGCCCAGGAACCCTCTGCGAGACAAGCTGGTGAACGAGAGGCTCATCAGCATCGCCTACGGACAGATCGGTGGGTCCATGGACAGCGTTCACAGAACGCCTAAAGCCTGATAGAAAATGAGGCCTAAAGAATGAGGCCTAAAGACCAGTACGAGGCTGATCGAGGGTGTTGAGCACAAGAATGGACAGATGGGTTCCACAACTAATGGGATTGGATAATTAGACAATTAGATTGAATTAGATAATTCATACTCTCTCTCTCTCCCTCTTTCTCTCTCTCCCCACACCACAATCTCTCTCTCTCTCTCTCTCTCTCTCTTCTCTCTCTCTCTCTCTCTCTCTCTCGCTCTCTCTTCTCTCTCTCTCTGTCTTTCTCTTGCTCTCTCTCTCTCTCTCTTCTCTCTCTCCAGGTATGATCCAGGCTCTGGGAGGGTTCTTCGCCTACTTTGTGATCCTGGCAGAGAATGGTTTCCTGCCCTCTCGACTGGTGGGCATCAGGCTGGAATGGGACGATCGAGCCACCAACGACCTGGAGGACAGCTATGGCCAGCAATGGGTAGGCACCCTACTGCCTGCGTGTATGTGTGTGTGTGTGTGTGTGTGTGTGAGAGAGAGAGAGAGAGAGAGAGAGAGAGAGAGGGAAGGAGGGATGGGTGTATGTTTGTGTGTGAGAGATAGACGGTCAACAGTGTGTGCATGCACGTGTGTCTGTGTGTGTGTGCGCGCATGTGATTTCCACCCTTCTTCACTCCACCTCTCCTCCCCTCCTCTCCTCTCCTCTCCTCCTCCTCTCCTCTCCTCCCCCCAGACGTACGAGCAGAGGAAGATCGTGGAGTTCACCTGCCACACAGCCTTCTTCGTCAGCATCGTGGTGGTGCAGTGGGCCGACGTCATCGTCTGCAAGACCAGGCGGAACTCAGTCTTCCAGCAGGGCATGAGGTGAGTCTACATTCACCCGTGGACCCCAGTCACATAGTATGGAGATGCAACCTTCCTTCCTCCCATAGTGGGAGATATCACTGATCTGACACGACTGGATGGGTATGAAGCAGAGCATCGCATCCTATCCAGTCGCGTTAGAGATGACCTCGAGGAGGGCAGGAGGAAACGAGGGAGAGAGAGAATACTGTGTGTCTGACATGCGTTGTGTGTCCGTGTCCTCAGGAATAAGATCCTGATCTTCGGCCTGTTCGAGGAGACGGCCCTGGCTGCCTTCCTGTCCTACGCCCCTGGTATGGACGTGGCACTCAGGATGTACCCCCTAAAGTGAGTGACACACACACACACGCACACAAACACACACGCACACACCTACATACACACACACACCTATACACACACACACACACACCTGCATACACACACACACACACACACACACACACACACACACGCAAAGCACGCACATGTATTTTCTCCTGTTCCCCCTGTCTCTAATCTCCTCTCTCTCCTCTCTCTTCTCTCTCTCCTCTCTCTCCTCTCTCTTCTCTCTCTTCTCCTCCAGGCCTAGCTGGTGGTTCTGTGCGTTCCCCTACAGTTTCCTCATCTTTGTGTATGATGAGGTTCGAAAACTACTCCTCCGCCGGAACCCAGGAGGTCTGTACCTTTCTCACACAAACACCAACACACACACACACACACCCTGAAATACCATTTGAAGATAATTCTGACATCCTGATTGTGATTGTCATGTCTCATTATAGTCCTTCTCTCTCCCTCTCTTTCGTGCAGGATGGGTGGAAAAGGAGACCTACTATTGATCGAGGAAACACTTCTTTACTCAAACCCCTACATCCTCCATTTATTTCATCCTCCTTCACTCCATCCCTGACAGGATACCCCCCCCCGCGCCCCCTAAAAGACAACAACCGCTTCTAAGCAAATTTTCATCACGACCGCCCCAAAGATCAAAAACAGCAAAGCACCTTTACAACGTTCTACACCAGTCTCCTCCATCCCCTCCCCATAGTCCCCTATGATACTCTTTGCATGTCTTCTCTCACAGCTGTGTACATAAACCAATATATCTACCAAACGGCAGCTGCATATTGTGTATGTAGGTTTGAATGAGCTAAGATGCAAAGGGAGTGACTCAGCTCTGCAAAAAAGGGCCATCCTGCTCCCCCCCCCCTCCTCCCGCCCCCGCTGCCCCCCCCCACCCCTCTTTCTCCACACCTCCGCTCCCCCCCACTTTTGCGCCCCTTTGCTTTCTCTCCGATCACACACACACACACACACACAGATCCCGAGCGAGATCCCCCCGCCGCCCACGTCCACGCCCGCCGAGCCGACCTTCGCCCCTCGCGACCTTCCTCACTCTGTCCATCTTCATCCTCTTAACGTTGTTTCAACGGTTGTTTTTTTTTACATGGGCTTGGGAGGGAAATTACTTCACTTGTTTGTTTTTTTAAAATTGTATTCCTCTAATGGGAAGGGGCGTGTGTGAGAGCTGCTGTGCCTTCATTTAGACATGACAAAGCACACGCCGCGCTGTCCGTTCCAGTGCCCCCCTCGCCCTCGGTCTGTCTCTCACACCCCCCCCACTCCCCACGTACCCCCCTCGCCCTGTTTGTCTCTGTTTGTGTGCACTGTGTGAACCATTGTCTTTGTTAACTACTACAATACAACTCGATCTCTCTGTGTGTTCTAGGAAAACTATATTATTCTATACAGATTTAAAGAAATAAAAAAACACATGTTGAAAATAACCAGCTCAAGAGAGGCATTCGTGAAAAAGAGCATACGCATCGACGTGACTGACAAAGAGGAGAAACTCTCCCTCTCACCTGTTTTTTTTGTTGGGTTTCAATTCCATTTTTTTCCCGCCGGGTTTTCAGAAAGCTGACCTACCAATAAAAAGTAGGCGGGGTTTTAGTTGTGTGAGACAGACACAGAGGCGCTCTGGTCAGTAGTTCCTATATTACCACTGGTTATGTGCCGGTACGATGTGCTGCTGTGTGGTGATGATGATGAAGATGACTCCATGTTCCCAGGGTCAGGGCGAGCGTCCAGGTCTTGCGCTCTGTGTGAATGTATGTGTCGGAGACCAGCAGAGGTACTGCTGTCTCAGGCTGGGTCTAACTCGGAGGGCTTGTGGGGGTTGAGACTAAAGAAAAAACAACAACAACAAACAACAACTAGTAGAACATGTGTGTGTGTGAAAGAAACAAAACCAACACCAATAAAAACATCTAGAACATTTAATACAACCTAGCTCTGTCTGTGTTTCTTTACCTCCTTTGTATGTATGTATGTACTGTATGTATGTATGTACAGTATGTATGTATGTATGTATGTTTTTATGTATCTCTCTGTCTCTCACTGGAATTCAAGTTTCGTAATACCTATTTTCTGCTCCACTCAATCACCTCCAAGCATTCCTCTTTTCTCACCACCCCTTTTCATCATCCACCTCTTTCTCTCTCTCACAAACACACACACACACACACACACAGACAAGCAAAATGTCTGATAATTGGCTTGTTGGCATCATGTAATAAACATACCACTATAGCCTACACACAGAGGATTCAGGAACGAGGACCTTGATGGAATTTTTAAAGCCAGGTTCCGTGTACGATGCTATGCACTACACTGTCCTCGGTGTAAAGTAGTGCTCGACAGACTCCCACCTAGTGTCGTGAGGACATGAGCTCACCCTGCAGAACGCATAGTGATGAACAGTGGCAAAAGAGAAGCTGGCAAGCGCCCAAGGTAATGCACCAAACAACCAGAACTATGAGTCTGGTAGAAGTTGCAGGGGGACACAGAGGGCATTCAACTGTAGAAACCAGGGAAGCGGAAGACACAGCCAGTGTGTCTCAAAATAACTCGTCATTATTTAGAAGACTAAACACGAATGTTTTTCGAAGCCTATTTGAATCGTGATGAAGCAGAATGAATCACGCCGAAGCATTGCTTTGCTGGCGAGCTGCCCTGATGGGAGCTCCTCTCACGTCCGGGACTGAAAGAGGAGAATCGTTTCCCTCCTGAGTCAGCGTGAGGTGGATCTGCTGAGCAGAGCGCAGATTCAAGGCGTGCCTATTAGTGATCATGACATGAAGGGACAAACGAGGGTCGTGGTGAAAGTCAAATGAGAGGAGTGTCCTTGTGATGACCTGTGCGAAAACTTGAGACGTGTTGTTGCTGTAGGTTGGAAAATAGAGGTAGAACTACCTGCATTAGCCTTTAGGCTTCGCCTCCCTCTGTATAAACACACACACACACACACACTAATTTCCCCTGTGTCTCTGCAGTGAGCTCACTGCAGTGCGACTCTGCTCTCCCCCCCTCCGTATAATAGACTATCGATCGCTCGCCTTTGCCGCAGTGTGTATGCTAGTGTGTGTATGCTAGTGTGTGTATGCTAGTGTGTCTGTGTGCAAGGGGGGCCTCCAAGGTCATCGCCAAGGCAACCGGAGCATGGGGTCCTCACGCTGTGCCGTCACGGAGCATGGGTCACACGGGGTCATGGGGACAGGAGGGGGACACAAGGGGGGCAGTAACACTGCAGTACTGCTGCTTTAATGCAAGAGAGGGGGGGAGAGAGGGAGCAATAAGGAAAGAGACAGAATAATACTGTGAGCATTCCTGATTCCCTTGCAAACGCAAACCTGCCCCAAAATGTCTCACTCTAAAATATGTCTCACATATAGTGGCATTACATTAATTTGGATGGATATCAATTTGTCATTATTAGAGAAAAAAAAACACCCAATAAAAACTGACAACAGCACCATGGCATGCACTATCAGGAGTTTATTGCACTTCCCAAAATGTAATAAAAATACAAAAACAGAAACATTATAATAAGCAAATGATGGGTAGTATTATAGTGGTAAATATGAATAAGATATAAGAAGCATTACATTTGAATGTGAATTGTAATTGAAAATGTGGGTCCCTCTCAATGGATTTCTGAGTTTTTAATAAAGGTTTGAATTAACTGTTTCATGAAAGAACCTACAGGTCTTTAAAGTCATACATACAGAGCTGATACATCCAGTCTATTCAGTACCAAACGCCAGGATATATCTTTAGTGTTGATATGCACTGTACAAAGTGTGATACTTCATCAGATTTAAGATTAATTCATCTTCATCTTAATGCTTGATCAGAATTGGGTACTTGGAAAATCCAATAAGCATGTAAAGTAACATTTCTATCAGTACATACATTTTAAAAAATAAATATGTATCCACAAAAATGTAAAGCATTTCAAATGGCACTTTTGTATGGGAATATTATGGTGCAGTAAAAAAAGACATATTCTACATACTAAACCCAATTCAACACCAGCATCTGGTAATGATTTCTAAGACAGAGACATGATTATTTTGATCATTTACAGGTAAAACTGAACAGGTGATCTACTGACAAGGTTAACAGCAGGCTAACACCACTGCCTTGGGAAGGCGCAGGAAACAAGCATGTCACCGTCAAAAGAAAGGTATTTTGTGGGGCATTAACACGTGAAAGAGCAAAGCTGAAGAACTATATATGAGTGACAGGGATCCATATACTGTTTCCTTAAAGCCATAATCTGGAGTTGGCAAAACAGCGCCACAAAGCCCCAGCTAGTTAGCTCTCAGCTATCCCTGAATAAAGAAATTAAAACTTACGGGCGGAGGCAGGCCAGCTGTGACAACTCCGCATTGTGGCTTTAAGTACGAGGGTCTCAGGGTTACAGAGAAGCTATATTGTCAGTAACGGCAAATACTATGTCAAAGGCAAGACAAGTTCGCTCTGGATATATCATGAGAGGTCAAAGGCAGATTTTTCTTATGCACAGATCTGAGATCAGTTTTCTGTTTCTCTGTCACTACACCAGTAGTTAGAGGCCGAATGAAGAAAACTGATCCGAGATCAACATTTACATTAATGGGTAACTTCCTCCTCCTACTCCTAAGTGGGGTTCAGGCTTCAAACAGGTTCCATGAAAAGCTCTTCCACATCTGCTCCTTCCACCTCACGGAATGCAGCGTGAGAGCCAATCACAAACAGTGTCGCCCCTGAGTGACGGGAAAGACAGCCAATCACTTGGAGGAACAGAACAAGCCAGTAGAAGAGTAACAGTTTGACATGACCAAATGTGTCTTTAACAGATATGACATTCCATTTGATAGTACCAAAAGGAATACACCTCACACAGGAAACTGATCGAGTGACTTACCCAGAATCCAGAACACAGCAGCTCCAGCGCCGGCCAACCAGAACACAGGGAGAGACACGGCCCCGGCCAGGCCCATCTGGTGAGGTACCGTCAGCTCTTTACCTGTCAATAAATTAGTATTTTGATGTTTTAAATGGAATTGGTTTCCACTCCCTTGTTGCTATAGTACTCCTTCATCTGCACTGACCTGAACTGTAGCTTAGCATAATTAGCTAATGCCGAGGTACTCATCCATCATATTGCTTTCACCTATCCAGTGTTTTCATATCAAAGCAGAAGAGGGGGAGGAGACAAGGAAGAAAGGAAACATCAAGGCTCCGCTCACCTAAAACAACCAGTTTGGACTCCAGGGACTTGAGATGGATGATGTAAAAGGCACCAGCGAACACGGCCAAGGCGATCAGGAGCATGGGGGAGCTGATACTGAGGGGGTGCAGATCAAGGGTGTCAGCATTGTATCTGAATACAACAGTGTTTTTACCTACTGAACCAGAATTCATTAACATGCTCCAATCACATGGGTTTATAACTGACTAACCAATTACTTCATGGGAGTGCAACATTCCCGGCTAGTTCAGTTGGTAGAACATGGGACTTTTAATATCAGGGTCGTAGGTTCGAGACCCACATTGGCCGCAGCTAACCATAGTACAATCATGCGCATATGACAATATGATATAATTATTTATTTCACACCGCAGTATGTGATCATTCAAGGACAAGGCCATCACAGTTGTGCTGAGCTGTGATTTCTCCCCCTGCTGGCAGCTTATGTGTCTTACATGCAGTAGAGGATGAGGCCGAGGAAGATGAAGGTGTAGTTGCTGTTGTAGGTGTCCACATTCCTCACCACCCTCTGGCACATCTCCCCAAAGTTGCGGGGCTTGGAGAACTTGCGCTGGTCTACGAAACTCGCCCACGGGCGGATGGACACACGCCGCTTTTCCAACCACTCCTTGGCCATGCTGGGGGACAGGCCTTTGGGCAGCCACAGCCTGCAAGGCAGAGAGACAATGACAATTCAAATTCTTTGTGGACAAATCAGCCATTACACAGAGCCCTGGCTATAGCTTTTGTGTAAGAAGCTACAAAAAACTAACATAACACTGATGTACACAGGACTTAGAGAGAGAGAGAGAGAGAGAGAGAGAGAGATGGAATCAGAGAATTACAAGGAGAGACATACTTTGCCATGACTCCTGCTGCTCCGGCTGGCTCCTCTGCTCGGAAGAGATCTCCTGCCTTACTGTCCATGTCCACAACACAGTTCTCACCCTTTGGGCCTCCCGATGACATTGATCACCAGCTGCTGAGAAATGAGATTTACAAAAAACATGTAACGGGGTCCGTGGTGGCGTAGCGGTCTAACGCGGTGGCGTAGCGGACTAGCGCGGTGGCGTAGCGGTCTAACGCGGTGGCGTAGCGGTCTAGAGTGGTGGCGTAGCGGTCTAGAGCGGTGGCGTAGCGGTCTAGAGCAGTGGTGTAGCGGTCTAACGCGGTGGCGTAGCGGTCTAGAGTGGTGGCGTAGCGGTCTAGAGTGGTGGTGTAGCGGTCTAGAGTGGTGGTGTAGCGGTCTAGAGTGGTGGCGTAGCGGTCTAGAGTGGTGGCGTAGCGGTCTAGAGTGGTGGTGTAGCGGTCTAGAGTGGTGGCGTAGCGGTCTAGAGTGGTGGTGTAGCGGTCTAGAGTGGTGGCGTAGCGGTCTAGAGTGGTGGTGTAGCGGTCTAGAGTGGTGGCGTAGCGGTCTAGAGTGGTGGTGTAGCGGTCTAGAGTGGTGGTGTAGCGGTCTAGAGTGGTGGTGTAGCGGTCTAGAGTGGTGGTGTAGCGGTCTAGTGGTGGTGTAGCGGTCTAGAGTGGTGGCGTAGCGGTCTAGAGTGGTGGTGTAGCGGTCTAGAGTGGTGGTGTAGCGGTCTAGAGTGGTGGTGTAGCGGTCTAGAGTGGTGGTGTAGCGGTCTAGTGGTGGTGTAGCGGTCTAGAGTGGTGGCGTAGCGGTCTAGAGTGGTGGCGTAGCGGTCTAGAGTGGTGGCGTAGCGGTCTAGTGGTGGTGTAGCGGTCTAACGCGGTGGCGTAGCGGTCTAGAGTGGTGGCGTAGCGGTCTAGAGTGGTGGCGTAGCGGTCTAGAGTGGTGGTGTAGCGGTCTAGAGTGGTGGTGTAGCGGTCTAGAGTGGTGGCGTAGCGGTCTAACGCGGTGGCGTAGCGGTCTAACGCGGTGGCGTAGCGGTCTAGAGTGGTGGTGTAGCGGTCTAGAGTGGTGGCGTAGCGGTCTAACGCGGTGGCGTAGCGATCTAGAGTGGTGGTGTAGCAGTCTAGAGTGGTGGCGTAGCGGTCTAGAGTGGTGGCGTAGCGGTCTAGAGTGGTGGTGTAGCGGTCTAGAGTGGTGGTGTAGCGGTCTAGAGTGGTGGCGTAGCGGTCTAACGCGGTGGTGTAGCGGTCTAACGTGGTGGCGTAGAGGTCTAGAGTGGTGGTGTAGCGGTCTAGAGTGGTGGTGTAGCGGTCTAGAGTGGTGGCGTAGCGGTCTAGAGTGGTGGTGTAGCGGTCTAGAGTGGTGGTGTAGCGGTCTAGAGTGGTGGTGTAGCGGTCTAGAGTGGTGGCGTAGCGGTCTAGAGTGGTGGCGTAGCGGTCTAGAGCGGTGGCGTAGCGGTCTAACGCGGTGGCGTAGCGGTCTAACGCGGTGGCGTAGCGGTCTAGAGTGGTGGTGTAGCGGTCTAGAGTGGTGGCGTAGCGGTCTAGAGTGGTGGCGTAGCGGTCTAGAGTGGTGGTGTAGCGGTCTAGAGTGGTGGCGTAGCGGTCTAGAGTGGTGGCGTAGCGGTCTAACGTGGTGGCGTAGCGGTCTAGAGTGGTGGTGTAGCGGTCTAACGCGGTGGTGTAGCGGTCTAGAGTGGTGGTGTAGTGGTCTAGAGTGGTGGCGTAGCGGTCTAGAGTGGTGGTGTAGCGGTCTAGAGTGGTGGTGTAGCGGTCTAGAGTGGTGGAGTAGCGGTCTAGAGTGGTGGCGTAGCGGTCTAGAGTGGTGGCGTAGCGGTCTAGAGTGGTGGCGTAGCGGTCTAGAGTGGTGGTGTAGTGGTCTAGAGTGGTGGCGTAGCGGTCTAGAATGGTGGCGTAGCGGTCTAGAGTGGTGGCGTAGCGGTCTAGAGTGGTGGCGTAGCGGTCTAACGCGGTGGCGTAGCGGTCTAGAGTGGTGGTGTAGCGGTCTAGAGTGGTGGTGTAGCGGTCTAGAGTGTTGGTGTAGTGGTCTAGAGTGGTGGCGTAGCGGTCTAGAGTGGTGGTGTAGCGGTCTAGAGTGGTGGTGTAGCGGTCTAGAGTGGTGGAGTAGCGGTCTAGAGTGGTGGCGTAGCGGTCTAGAGTGGTGGCGTAGCGGTCTAGAGTGGTGGCGTAGCGGTCTAGAGTGGTGGTGTAGTGGTCTAGAGTGGTGGCGTAGCGGTCTAGAGTGGTGGCGTAGCGGTCTAGAGTGGTGGCGTAGCGGTCTAGAGTGGTGGCGTAGCGGTCTAACGCGGTGGCGTATCGGTCTAGAGTGGTGGTGTAGCGGTCTAGAGTGGTGGTGTAGCGGTCTAGAGTGGTGGTGTAGCGGTCTAGAGTGGTGGCGTAGCGGTCTAGAGTGGTGGTGTAGCGGTCTAGAGTGGTGGCGTAGCGGTCTAGAGCGGTGGCGTAGCGGTCTAGAGTGGTGGCGTAGCGGTCTAGAGTGGTGGCGTAGCGGTCTAGAGTGGTGGTGTAGCGGTCTAGAGTGGTGGCGTAGCGGTCTAGAGCGGTGGCGTAGCGGTCTAGAGTGGTGGCGTAGCGGTCTAGAGTGGTGGTGTAGCGGTCTAACGCGGTGGCGTCGGTGCAGCTGCCCGTTGAGGACTAGGTTTGGAATCCTGGGGTCTGTTTCATAAAGCTGGCTAACTAAGTAAGCCTGACTTTACTGCACAAAGTAAAACATGGAAAGCTCTGTTTTACTTCAGTCCATGTTCCAGATTTGAAGAGTTTCCAGGTTTTACTCATTGCAAAAGTCAGGCTTACTCAGTTAACCAGCTTTATGAAACAGACCCCTGGTCTTGCGAGAGCCAAGTCTGGCCGGGTCCCGATAGGCAGCGCTCCCTGAGGGGGGTTAGTTTCACGCGGCTTGGGGTCTCATCGCGCCACACCTGCAGGTGGCAGGGGTCACAACGAGCACTGAGGGGAGTCAGGGAGCTGTCCCCCTCTTTCACTGAGGGGAGTCAGGGAGCTGTCCCCCTCTTTCACTGAGGGGAGTCAGGGAGCTGTCTCCCTCTTTCGGGTCGCTGACCAGCGGGGTTGTGCGACGGGTTCTCATTAGCTATAAATACATAAACATGTAATACTGTGACAAAGAATGAAAAGTAGTGGAACATTTTAGTTATGGTTCACGTATTGTCAACAGGCTTTTCTTTTCAGCAGGTAAATGAATCCCTCAATACGTACAGACACCCATTGAAATGCTACAGCTACACATTCTCAATGAGTTGCAAGTGGAAAGTTTTGGTCATGGGAAGGGCTTGCCCACTGCCACATCACCTAAAGTTAACCCTAACCTTAAACATCCGCATACACATTAGCCACCTTGATCGTATGTTTGAGCAATTCAATTAACAGCTGTCAATCTTGCCTTTTTTGTTTTGTTATATTAACGTTGTCGCCGATACGTGAGTCTAGTTCGTTTAGTTATGCCTAGCTAGTTGCTAGCTAGCTAACGTTAGTTAGTGATAGACAAAATGCAGCCCTTTCCAGTCCACTGGCTGAAGAAAAAATTCAGATTCAGATCTATCTATCTATCTATCTATCTATCTATCTATCTATCTACTGGACAAAACCTAGATTGTGAGACAGCTGCAAATACATTTTGGATAGATACTCACAAAAATGTGTGGTGTTCTCACTTCAACTCTGGCTCGCTTGTTGTCACCGGATGTGATGTGGTAGGATTTTCTTCATCATCATCATCATCATTACCGTCATCATCTTCTTCTTCTAGTTTCCTGGTGGACCGCAGGTGCATAGCGCCACCTACTGTCCCGGAGTTGTTCGCCTTGTGGAACGACGCTCGATATCGTGTGTTATCTCCACCACCGAGCAAATGTGCAGCTACTTCACTTTCTTCTTGTTCCTTTAGTACCGATCCAAAGAAAATATTGATAGAACGATATGTCCGGAGATTATGCAATGTAGGTAACCAATAGTGGCGTTTGCTGTCATCACACTGTGCTGTGATTGGTTGCTTTCTTGTTGTTTTGCTGCCAGCTCTGCGTCACGTGGTCAGGGAGTGACAGATCATCGAACAATGGTGGAGGTGAATGTTATTGAAAAACACAGCTAGCTAGGACGTTTGTTTGTTAATTATATACAGTTATATATCTCGTTTGTTTGATTGAGCTTATGTATCAATCTGTTATTGTCGACGTCGATAACTAGATGCGAGCAAACAGCTAACGTTAACGCTATAGCCGCTCGCTTGCCAAATGTCTTCTTTCGCTTTGCATTTAATCAACAATAACAATTTGTCAGTTATTGTAGTCAAACAGCCACGTCGAGCGGGTTAGTTTACATGAACAGCCCGAGAGTGACACATACCAAACGCGGATCGGCTAGTGGACGTTTTTGTGCTCTAACCGTGATGTGTCACGCGTAATTTCCTGCAGTATCAACACAGCTGGGGACTGGGCCTGAACTGCGAGCTCTGCGTGGCAAACGCTGGAAAAAATCTGCATCTTTGATACAATTTATCCCTTTGATACTCTTTATCCGAAGAACACGGCGCAGACAAGTTTAAACGGGTACGTTGTCCGCATATTTACCTTGACCCTTGATATATTTTTGACATGATACAAATCACTTTTATTCTGCTGTTGCATTTTTGAACCTTGCTGGCTTGTTTGTGCATCTTGCCATTGACCTCATTGTTCCATGCACTAACTTAGCCTAGCTCTAACAGCCTAAACATTGTGTTGCAGATACTTCTGGCTGGGTTTGGAGTGTGCATTGGAAAAAGGGCACAGACCTTGTTGTCAACCTTGTCAATTGACCATGGCAACAATTCTTTGCTCAGGATATTCCCCCAGAGACTCCCTTTACTGGGAAGAGACGGACTGCCTTAGATTTTATGGGATGCTGTCCCTCCACGATCTCTTCGAAGTTGTTGGTTCTCAGCTGACAGAGACAGACATTGAAGTTTTGTCATTCCTTTTGGATGAAACCTATCCAGGGGGAGAGCACCCTCTCGATCCAGCAGGTTGGACTGTGGAGCCCAGTGAAGGGGACCCTGAAGGCAGCACAGGTGTGTCCCCTAGTCCAGAGCTGCTGAATGCCTGGAGGCGCGTGCCGCCCCGGGGAACCCTCTGCCCTATCGCAGCCAGACACAAGCCCAAGACTGGTCTGGAGCTGCTGCTGGAGCTGGAGAGGAGTGGTCACCTTAGTGAGGGTAACCTTGAGCCCCTGCTGCAGCTGCTGCGAGTTCTCACCCGCCATGACCTCCTACCTTTAGTGTCATACAAGAAAAGGAGGGCAGGTAAATGGGGTTATCATTACTGAGGGATAATTGTCATTGTGTTGGGTAATGTGTTGGGTAATGTGTGCGGGAATACTGTTTGGTCTTGTGAAGATTATGGTCAAGGCCTTGTGAGGCTTACTGCTGTCATCTGGTGGGTGTCTGACTCTTACCCAATCATCTCTACCTCCCAGTATCTCCTGAGCGTGTCAGACCGGTCTACAATGCACGGAGCAGAGGACAGGTGTGCAACCCTGAAGTGACAGACACCAGTGAGCAGACCGAATTACCGCAGGGGCACTCATCACTGCAGTTTACAAGAGGTAAGCTTACGCGGGCGAGCAGGGGAATTGTTCAATTCTCGCTACCCGTGTGAGAATTTGATGACATGTAGCAGAGTCCCACCCTCCCTCCGGATGATCCATTCTAGCATTAACCTTCCAATAGTCTGACTCAACTGATGTAGGCTTTGGCAATAAACCTTGTCATTGGTTGTCACACTGCCCAATCAGTGGCAAGACTGGCAACCAAATTAATCTGATTCGGGCCGAGAGATTCTCGGCACCAATCAGATTCGATCCAGACTATTTTGCAAGAGCACCGTCGCTGCGTCCGGGGCTGGCTCCGCCCACTGTGATTGGTTTAAAGAAATACTGCATTTTTCTCCCCCCCTATTCGCCTTATTCACTTCAGCTGCCATATTGGTCAGTCTGACGTAATTGGTGGTGCGGATGTGGAAGTGCCCGTTGACTTCAATGTTAAAAGTTCACTGTAAAAACACCACTTCAAGAACCAAAATAATCAAAATAACAGGCTGAATACACTCGGGGTTACAAACTCATCATTACCAGACTCCGATTGTTTTTCACTGCCGTTGTTTTCGTGTTTGGAAATGGAGGTGAATGAGCCATAGTTAGCAGTCAGCTGCATTCACTCCCATGTATTTCCAAACGCGAAAACAACAGTGATATGTCCAGCCAGACCTGTCTCTGGCGCTGGCACAGCGTAAATTAAGTGTGGAGATAGGTCTGGCTATGTGAGACTAACCTTCCAATAAGGTGACCTTGTGGTTTTGTCATTGGGTGGTTTTAATGAAGGGATGGTCTCGGGGTGGCAGGTATCCAACTGTTTGGTTGTTTCTTTACACACACACACACACACACACAAATCACATCCAGGTGGTGAAGTAAGCAGGTGTAATTAATAACATTAATTATGGCCCTGTTCCATTTAGGAATTAGGTTGATCAGGGCCCTGATATTGTACTTGTTGTCTCACTGGAACTGCTGCGACACACTAAATACAACAGTACTCTAATTAATTTGATCAATTACACCTGTTTACCCTGCTTTGACACATCAAAATGGCTGCTGTGAAAAGGGCCTGTTGGATGTGTTGTTGCAGCAAGTGGCTACTCCTGATTTGCATAAACTACTTCTGATTGGTCCAAATCTCACGCTACGAATGGACACACACACACACACACACAGAGACAAACACATGTCACCTATAGAAGCGGCTGCACCGCTTAAAAGAACGAAGGAAATAAAAAAGCAGTCTCCAGCTGTTCTGATTGGCTGGCTTATCTGTCTGTCAGGTCTGTACCCTGCCAGACCTGCACTGAGCCCCAGACAGAAGAAGAGGAGAAAGAGAGGCCATGGATGGACCAGTAGGCCATCCGCCCAGAGGAGAACAGCTGTCCTCCCCCTGCCCCCACCCCCACCCGCACCTGAGAAAGTCACCTGCAGTAAGAGCAGCCTCCACACACACACACTCTCTCTCTTTCTCTCTCTCTCTCCCACTCCCTCTCTTGCTCTCTATATGCCTCTATTGATAAACAACCTTTCCTTATCATCAGACTGTCAATCACATCTTCTTGCTTTCGCTCGTTTGGGAATGGCTATACTGCATCACTTCTCTCTAAGATCTGCGTTACGAGTTTTAAAAGTTTGTCAGGGATGATTGCATGTAGTCAGCATCAGTATGTTAAGCAGTGGCCCTCATTTACTAAACGATTGTAGGACAGAAAACTGGGCGTACGGTCATTTCCACGCCAAGTTCGGCATTTATCAATTTGGACGTGAGCGGAGACTGCGACCAAATCTCACGACAAGTCTCAGACCGTGTACGCAAATTTGAGAATTGTCATGAGACTGATTCTGACTGGAATCTTAATGCAGCGCAGCCACATGCTGTACAGTAGGCCTATTCATAGCTTCAAAATATGTAGCCAACCCTAAAAAAAATATTTGATTTTCTAAAGCCCTCTTCTATGTGTCATATATCCCTAACATAAATTGGTACAGTATTTTCCAATTGTTTGCAAGTAACAGGGTAAACAGGTGTTTGGTGTAAGAGTAATTTCGCTTTCATTTTGAGTCTACTTAAACTACTTAAAATGCTACTTATTTTGAGTCTACTTCTACTTAAAATGAAAGTTACTTAATGTTACACCAATCAATCAATGTACTGGTGACAATTACTAGCATTCAAAATTAACAAATGAAAAGCAATGGGTAGGCTTCAGTCACGTATTTAAATAAGAGATTTGACAGTCATCATATCGGTAATGCCATGGTCTAAAAGACCTATGCGTGTCCTATCGTTCAGCCAAGGTGAGAGGAGTGGGCGAGAGAGGTAGGCTATTAACCTGACGTGCCCCAGTTTCTATAGGCCTGGTTGAAATAGGATATTTTACATTCATACCAGAATATGTAGTGGCGTGATATTCAAATGACGATTGTTTTCATCCGCCACATTTATCAACGACCGATCAAATTTACGGTGGGATTGGCGGCATACGAATGTTTGATAGATCACACGTGGACGCCGTCGTACCATAATTTCTGCGCTCGGATCTGCGCTCCTTTGATAAATGAGGGCCAGTGATTCATGAGTTAGGACCCGTCACCCATAATAACCAGCTAGACATCCAGACAACCCCAGAATTACACATTCACCCGTCACCCATAATAACCAGCTAGACGTCCAGACAACCCCAGAATTACACATTCTTCTAGGTTGGGAGAACTCTTAAAACACCAGCGGTAGATAGAAATGTGTCCAAACCACATTCAAGTCAGCTGATTGGTGAGGGGTTTCAAATGAAAAGACTGTCCTAATTGACAGGGTTGACTCATCCTCCCAGTCACAGTGACTAGTCCCTCAGGCAAGTTACAGCAAAGACACATGCAAACTAGAATACATAACATCTGGCTCTTCCCCCATGCTCCTGGGCTAAGGCAGTGCAGCAGTGGGCAGCTTGGTTCGGTGGTAGTGCTGTCCTGCTGAGCTCCACAATGGCAGGATGACACAATGACCGTGAGCTCCACAATGGCAGGACTCTTTAGATGTTGGCAAAACGCCAGTCTGCTGGCTCTGCCAAACAGTTAACTCTCTACAAACTAAGCCCCCTCCTGAATAAAGGCCAGTAAACTCCACAGAACTAAATGAAATGAAAGTCCCTCTCGCCCACAGGTAATGCCAATGTAGTGGTGATATTATAGTATGTTGTTAAGCTAAAGTGATACCACGAAGAACTCAACCTAGAAGAGACTATTTCTGCCTTCTCTTCACTTTTGCCCTTTTCAAAGTAACCGCTAGTTGTGTACTTCTAAGATCACATTCCGTTTGTTTCTAGTAAATTGTCAACTTTATTTCCATGCTCCTTGATGAGGGATATGAAAATTAGTAGGTCTAAATGACTGAGTGACAGAACGTTGTGCCACAGTACATGTGCAGGGAGAGGGGAGTCGAGGTGATTGTCTTCCGTGCCTACATGTCTCTCACGTCATGCGTTTATCAACAGAGCCTCCATCTTCATCAAGCTTGTTGTCCATCAGAGAGAATCTATCCCATTTCATCTCTTTTTCTACATCCATTCCTTTCTCTCTCTTTCTTTTTCTCTGACCCTATCTCACTGACCTGATTTTTGCAGCTCCTGTGTTTTAGAGAACCAAGCCCGGTAGGTCACCTCTCTTTCTACCATTGCTGTGATACACACTTACCAGCCCAGCCTTTGCTACTGTCAGACCTTATTTGAGCCCATTCTAAGTCCTGTTCAAGTGTCAATATTACATGTGTAAGAAATCCAAAACTGCAAGCCCTCACAAATGCTTTCCTCAAATCATATAAGATCAGGTTGATAAGCTCTCTCTGTGTGCCTGACCCGTTCAGCCCACTAACGCTTCAGTTCAGGTCTGGCAATTCCAATCCACTCCCTCCTAAGGCCTACAACCTACCCCACTGACTGCTGTTCTATGCTGCTTCTCACCACAATTAGATTGACCTAACTTTTCTCAGGTGGAAACCTGATTTGGCAGCATAGTCGTTTCAATGCCATTCATTCCAAAAGACAGTAAATCATTGCCATTTAAGTCATCTGATCCAAGATATCCCCTCAGGCTGTGTAGCATCTACGGTGTTGTGACTGTGACTCTGAACATGTTGCTGCTGTCTTGACTCCGCATTTGATCCCACCAGGTTGACTCAGGATTGTGACTCAGATCGAGTAACCTAGGAAACAAGAGAGCGAGCGGAGAAAGGGAGATGCTGGAAACATAAAAAAAAAAAAAGAACCGAGTGTCGCTCTGCTCTGCTCTGTCCGTACAATCAGCAGTGTGTGGTCAGCTCAGTGGCTCGCTCTCTCGCAAGTCTGGCCAGATGCCCAAGGTAAAGAGGCCCTCCCCTCTCAACCAGGTGGAGGGCTGCCAACCACCATCCTCTGTGTTCAATGCCTGTGTATCATGACCGCTGTCCTTATCCCCTTCAGACACTTTGCTTACTGTTTCTGCAAACTGTTCTGGAATGTTCCTCAGTGATGTTCTCTTTTCAATAAGATAGCTTTATCCATTCGGTCTTTCACTTTAAAGTGGGGTGTTGGCCTCCATGTTTCACAGAACTGGCCAAAGGGGAAATTCCTTTGTCAAGGTACTGCAAGCACAAGCTCAAACCTGTTTTGAATTCCTCATACCTCGAAAGACCCAGAGCGCAGACCTTTCTGAGTCTCGTTTGACCTTAATGGGTCAGTTTGCCCCAAAGTTGTTTTTCAGGTTATACACAACTGATGGTGTGTATTGTTGAATATCCAAAGGCAATTTTGGTGTGAACTTTCCCTTTAAAGCAGCCTTCCAAAGTTCAATCATTCTTGTGGCATCAGTGTCAATACCTGTGTCAGAATTTTAAAAACCCTACTGATTCTGCTTTACTTAAAGCGATGCCTTAAAATTAAAATTAAGTTTTTGAACATTTAGCTTATTCATACACCGTTAACTGTAGTAGAAGAATACAGATATTTCTACAGTAACTGCAGGCACTTTGGAGAATCCGCGCTAGCACCAGTCAACATTAGCCATGATGCTAGTGGAAAGTATGGGGTTCTAGACCATAGCATCCAAAACCTCTCAAAAATACATTCAGATTGTTTTCTACTCTAAGGACTTGAGTCTCACTTTATTAATCTATCTCTACATATTAACTGTTGGAATCCCAAAACTGCCAATCCTATTATAATATCTACAATAAATGTATTACTGACAACCGCGACTGTGTAATCAGTAAATACAATGGCATTTTGCACACACTGCACAGAACTACCTGCAGTTTTACTGTAGAACTACCTGCATCCTTCTGCTACACACCCAGTAAGCTAAATGTTTAAAATCTTGGTGTTTAATCAATTTTACTTAAATCGGCTCTGGGTTCTCAATTTCAAATCGTTCAATTTAACGGAGTCCAGTTCTTTAGTCTGGCCCTTATTCGGAAAAAGCACAGAATGACCACAGACAGTTGTTAAATACTGCTTCTCTGGAACCTTTGCTCGAGCAGTTCTGAGGAAAATTACCTAACAGTGTTGTGTTAAGGGCTATGGAAGCCTCTGCTGTATCTCATCTCTGTGCCGTGCGTGTGCGTGCGTGCGTGTGTGTGCGTGTGCGTGCATGTGTGCGTGCGTGCGTGCGAGAGGGAAAGGGGGGTTGGCAGATAGAGCAGTCCAATGCTGCCTCACAGCATTCATATCAATGTGTGCTCTCATGATACATGTTTTCAGCTAATTTTCAGTCAAGTGTCTCAGTTACAGCCTCACTAACTACTAACGTTACAGTTCCCCCCAAGGTTCTGTGACTACAGCCTCGTAAGTCCAGCGCTGTAGTATTTAGAAGCAGCATTACGACCTGATAGACTATTCACTGTCAGCAGTAACCCAGACCCAAACTCATTTGAACTAATTTAATGCCTCTGAACCAGTGTGTCTGCCTTGACTGCTTGATCTTGATAAAACAAACCCATGGACAGATATCCAACCAAACTGTGCTTGTCTCTCTCTCTCACTCTTTCTCTCTCTTTCTCTCTCGCTCTCTCCCTCCTTTCTTTATGTCCGCAGTTCAAAACAGACCGCAGTTCAAAACAGACCAAAAAGAGCAAGGTTTTGTCTAAAGGGAATAGAGAGAGGCCTGTCTGCCGGTCCTCTCTCGTCCCCCTCTCCTCTCCCCCTCTCGGTCAGTGGTTCTGCAGAAAAACGGATCGATAACGAGTTGAAGCTCTCCGCACCAAGTGACTCCTCGTAAATGGGTACTTAAACTTTTTTGGGGGTGGTGAGGTGGAATGGAGAATGCAGCCAGCTCCTTTTTAAGAGGGAGAAAATGAGAGCTGTGTCTCCCTAATGTCCTGTCTAAAGTGGATCTATCTTGTCTGTGATGAAGCGTGAAGTGCTCTGTAACCCTAACAAAATGACCATCACTGTGTTCCTGGGGGCTTTTAAATGACCCTCTTCTTTGCTGCCATCACCAATCCTGTCCTTTTGCTCTGGGAAGCAGGGTGGCAGGAAGGAAGGCCATTTAAAACTACAGTAGGGGGGGGACAAAGGACAGGTGATTATTTTCAGTGTAACTGCCCCTACACGGTAAATTACCCACACCTCTAGACCTGCAGAAGTGCAAATTGTACCTGTTCTACTTCACTCTGTTTAATATTTCCCCTGACAGCGTGTTTTGAAAATGTATAATTTTTTTTTTCCAGTCCAAGTAACTGTAATATGCTAGAGAGTTAGAGATCTTTTGACTTTCAATGACAGTGGTTTTCCCCTAGAGCAGTGAAATGCCCAGTCAGCAGCCCCCATTGTAAATGACTTGACACCATGCTGGCAGGGACAGATAGCGCTATCTTCTACCAGCAGAGCGGACCCCCTACTGTGTCAAACGGGGCCATCTGTATCTTTGAGAGGACCCATGGTTTAACATGTTCAACTATTTGACCAAGAGTCGTATCTTCACAACCTTGGTGAGGGGCATTGTAATGCTGGTGAATAATAGCAGTTTTATTTGGAACATTTCAAAAACATCACAGAGATTGTTCCTTAAGATCTCATATTAGGACTGTATGTGACTCCTTCTGCTGTAATAGCATAGTTACTAAGATGTTCCATGTGCCTGTTCTATAATTTTGCCTTGATGGAAAAAAAAGACCGTTTAAAAAAACCTTCTGTATTCAATTCATTTCTGTGCAAATAAGTCAAATTCTATAATGACTTACTATCAAGGTTTTACATAAAGATATTCAAGTGTTCTTGAGCAAGATCTCTTCAATTAGATATTATATGTTACCTTCATTGTATATTTGATCATGTCCACAATGTTGACTGTTAATTCTGGAGCTGGCTATGTACTTCAAAGCCCCTTAGCCAAGTCTGTACAACCTCCCCCATGACCAGCTAGGGTACTGAATGTCTGTCTGTGTTTGTCTAGTCTCCTCATCACAACCATGGGATGCCCAGAAAGCAAGAACCAGTGTTTGGCTTTCACCATCTCCCGAATGTTAGGAAATGCAAAAAGCTTTAATTCAACATTTGCATTTCTAATGTTGATTTTTTCCCCCCAAAGATTAGTCCCCCCACACCACACTATGAGTAGGGCCTAATCCCTAATGCTCAAACTACTCCAAACTATATCATTTCAAATAGTTTTATTCCTTCCAGGAAATTGGAAAAGTCTGGTTCATTGTCCTTGGAGACAAAAGTACCTGTACAAGTATTTTGTAGATATACATAGCATTGTTCTTGTCTCTGATTCAAGAAGATGCAGACAAATATTCTAATAGCATAAACACAATTTGGAATTTGTGAAATTGTTATTTGGGGATGACTTGCAGACCCCCTTGTTCCTTTACACTATCCTTTCTTCACTGGTCAGTCACTTTGTGGCTGAGGGAGCCATGGTTGTTTTGAGTCGGGTCAGGTTGGGCTGAGCCACAAACATACAGAGCCCGTGTCACTATTCAATATGAGCTTGATCATTATCTGGGAAAGCCTCTGAGGCAGATCCATTCTAGTGAGTCTGAAAATCACATTGAATGTTATTGTCATGGAATGGCTGTAACCAACATGGGGCTTTAGTTCAATTCTGTATACCTGGCTGTAGGTGAGGGATGGGACCGGATTTTTGTTTCAGCAAAGTCGTCAGGCCTCTGGTGCAGCTGGGATCTGTGGAGTAGTGGAGGATGACAGCGATGCACGTGCTGTGCCCATGCTCAGGACAGTATGTATCCTCTGACCTTTCTCACTGTGCTGTTGCATGACCGCCAAAACCTGTTACTGCTGTGGATTCTAGGGCGCCTAGCGAGCCTCAGGCCTCCCGAGTAGAACGCTCATTTAAAGGGTTTGAGAACTGGGCTGGTACAGAAGTATGCAAACATACTGCTCCTCCATCACTTCAGCTGCAGGGGATGAAGGGCTCTGTCCAATGTTACAGTTCAACTCCACCAAACCTCATCTCTGATTCACTTATATCTCTGTCCTTATGTGTGACCGGAGGCCATTCTGCTAAATACTAGCTACCGTACGAGTCACCACACAAAAGAACCTGAAGTTAACTTCCATTAGTTAGCCTAATCAGTCGCTTGTTTTTCCAACTTTGTAAAAAATCTCAGAAGAGCTAGACCAGGGGTTGGGAACCTAATGACAGGCAGATCCCCGCCACACACACATTTGAGAAAATGTGCACCTCGGGAGCCACAGTGGATGAAGACGTTGATTTGAAAGATGAAAAACACTGCGTCAAATGTAGTCTCTCAATATTGCTCTTATTGTGGCAGAATTTCTCACTGCAGATCAAACATATCGTCAACCCATAGTTGCGCTAGCCATAGTAGGTCTAGGCTATGACTGTGAGAGTCGGCCCATCCTTCAAACACCTGCATTCGCCTCCGCTTTATCATGTGGCCAGTCCTGAATCATACAACAATTTTTTTTTAATTTTTTTAATTTTTTTAAACTTTAACACACATTTTTGTTGTTGTTGGCTTCTAGTTGGGGCTAGGCCTCGTATGGAGAAAATCTCCGCTGGTAGCCTGCTGGCAGAATAACTGAACCTACAGTCATAAATAAATAAAAAATACAGTATTTGTTCCACAAACTATGGTGCTTGTATTGAACAGGCTGATATTTGGCTGCATTCCAGACAAAACCTTTATTCAGTTGGTTTCACTAGGCCTATTTATTGAAAACGATAGTATCAGTGTTTTTTGTATTAGGTCACCAGATCTAAATTCTAATTGTATTATTAATTCTAAATGTGTATGTGTGCCCACGGTGAGTAGCACTAGTCAAGGAGCCGCTGCGGAGCCCCAGGTTCCCGACCCCTGAGCTAGACAGACAGACCTGCAGCCACGCAAGGTTGGCTTCACAGGGTGGAGTAGTGTGGTGTCGGGTTTCCCTAATGAATTTGCTTTTAATCCATCAGCAACTTCTGATGATGTCTCCTAAGCCACCACAGTCCTGAGCTTCACTATGTAGGAAGTCCACATGCCGGCTAGCTCAGGGCGAGTCTGTATAGTCAAGGTCACACACAATAAACAAACCTATGCACATATGCACAAACCCATGCACACACTGAGGACTGACTTGCCATACAGTAACCTGTCCACAAGCACAGTCTGGTTGGTATTGCCCCCACCTCTCGCCCTTTATCCCAGAGGTTTGGGTACCTCTGTTCTGCCCTGCTGGGCCCATATACAGCATACAGGCCACTGCCGTTGTCAGTTGTTTTTGGTGAAAGTAGCAACAACAGCACCCCCCTTGGTTATCAAGTGCAATGAGTTGTGCACTGTTGTCCACCCCAGTAAGTATGTTACTGTAGTATTATGCTTATTCTCTTTTTCTGCCTCTTTATTTGATTCCGAACCCTTCCCTTCAGTATTCCTGGTACCATTCTTAGATAGATTACCCAAGCCTACTACCTTAACTTAAATATGTAGTTGATTATTATTATTAAATAATACTAAATTATTTTGTTTTGTTGTCCTCTTACTTTCCCCTCCACAATCCCCCCTCAAAATTCTCTTGATTTTTACTCTCTTGGGAAACGGTATGGATCACCCAATCTCCCCCTTCCACCCCTCTCCCTTTCCCCTTTCCAATCCCCTCACCCTCCCCTCTCGTCCACGTTCTGTTTCTCTCTCTGGCTTCCTAACTTCCCTCTTGACGACATCCTCCAATTCACTTTTTCTCCACTCTTTCTCCACTTTCACTCACCCCTTTTTTCCCTTATCCTACCCCTTCACTCTTCCGCAACCCCCGCTCCTCCTTCCCTCCCTCCCCTCTCTCCCGCTAACCCCCTCTCATTCCTCCTTACCTTACTCTTTACCCCCCCACCCCCTCTCAATCTCCCCCCCCCTCCTCCCCCACCCTCCTCTCCCCACCCCAGATGTGCGTCTGCGCGTGCGGGCTGAGTACCAGGAGAACGAGGCGGCGCTGCGCGGCGGCGTGTCCTCCAACAAGCGGCAGCCCCTGGAGCGCCAGTTTGAGCTGTTCAGCCGCGCCAGCAGCCTGCTGCACACGCGCGACCTGGGCACCGTGGTCTGTGAGATCAAGTTCACCGACGTGGACAAACTGGAGGCCTTCTGGGGGGACTACCTGAGCGGGGCCCTGCTGGAAGCCCTGAAGGGGGTCTTCATCACCGACTCCCTGAGGATGGCCGCTGGCAGGGAGGGGGTCCGCCTGCTGATCAACGTGGACGAGGACGACTACGAGGACGGCCGCAGGCTGCTGCTGGACACCGAGGAGAGGAACAGCGCCACCTGCCGGGAACGGGACAGGTGAGGCAGGCTAAATGTAAAAGTTGTCTTAACAGAAGGGTGCGTTGTGGGAAACTAACAGTATGTTGCAGTGTTGGAAGTGCCGTTTGAAAATAGACACGTCAAGTGAATCTCATACGCACACACACAAGCTGACCTTTCTTATCCTTGTATGGAATTGCCGTGTAGTGCTTTTAAGACCCACTAGATGGCAGACCTTGCACACTGGCTTATGTACAACAGTTCACACTAGATATCTAGTATCTCTGGAGATCCGATTATCAACAGACCCTTACTGTACTTCCTCCACAGGTCCTGATCCCGATGAGAGAGGGAGGAAATAGAGGGTGAAATAGGAAGTGGAACTTTTATTTTTCCCTTCTTTTTGAGTCTCTCTCAGTGAAAGAGGATCTGCCCTCCCCAGTGTCTGCTGTGCCAGCTAGGGAAAACTCTCCCAGAAGATGCCAAACAGGAAGAAAGGGAAGGCCAACTGGACTACAACACATGGTCTGTTCTGATTAACATTAGGTTGCACTGTTGAGGGGACTGCCAGGAAACACACTCAGTCCAAACGAATGCTTCCAATCTGCCTATTATTCACTCAGGCCTTGAGACAGTGGAAATGCCAGCTTCTTTGATTATGTGTGTGAGCTGCCCTGCTAGGCGAGCTTCACCTGCCAGATTTTTGTTTCAGCTTCCATTGAAATATATGATTTACGTGACTGAAGCACTTAGTCGCCGTGAGAGAAGGGACAACGTGGAGAACAAAAGAGCTCATTCGTCATTATGTGTTGACCTTTGACTTTTTGAGGAGAATTGAGATGGCGAGAAGGAAAGAAGTACCTAAGGAAATCCTTTGTATAGCCTTGGTCCTGAGGTGTTCCGTCCACACGCGCGCACACACACACACACACACACACACACACACACAGATCACACACACCGGTAGTCTCATCACTGTGTGGCATGATAACCCCCTCTGATTGCTGTGGTCAGTGGACATGGCAGGTGCCAGGAGATGACAGGAGTGATTACCTCTGGGCCCCAGCCAACCATGGAAGATTCATCGGGGACACGCTGTTTAACAGCAGCAGCAGGGATAACACTACCCTCTCTGCCGGGCCCGAGCCAGACCTCCTCCCTAGCTAGCAGATCACAGGACACCGCGTCGGTCAATAGAAGTGATGTTGAGGAGATGAAAATCAAAAGAGCACATCCCGGCTCCACTCAGCCCTGCCTTGTAGACCCACTGCGGTGGCTCACGGACGGCTGTCTAGTCATTCTGCTGGAACTAATGCCTGGACTTCACTCATAGACCACGATCAATAAGGGCCCTCATACAAGCGGGACTTATGGAGACAGACTGGTAGCGACTGTGGCTTTTAGTCTGGATCTCCAGGACCGGCATTGGAGAAGCACAGAGGGGGGCTTGGATAACTATACTTTTTGGTTGTCGTTTTGATATATGGATTCATAAGTGTATCTTTTTAGTGTCCATATAAGAAAAATAACATAAATGTCAATTATAGGTTATAGTTGGATGTTTTGTTTAAGTTGCTGGAAATTTAGTTTTGGCATGGCAAAAGGATGTCTCTTTAAAAAGATGTCTCTTTTTGTTTGTGTTTCTTAATTTAATATATTAATGGAGAAAATTATATTTCTGATGAAAATAAAAGATTTGTTGAAATGTGTGCGTGAATTCATTTTCTGTAGTTTGCATTATATGTGGTATCCTAGCCTACATCACACAGCACTCCACGGTTGACTGAGGGCAGGTTGACAAATGAAGCCGGGGAAGAGGGCGCATCCAGGGAGAGCTGCGTGGGCTGGTCGTAGAATGGATCAATTATGACGAAGAAAAGGATGTGCGGGTTCTTGAGTATGTGCAGACGCTAGTCATGAGCTAGTTTGCCATTAAAAACAACCAAAATAGTTTGTCATATGATAGAACATCATAGACCTATTCTTATTCAGCCATCTGCAGTGCTTTAATTGAGGCACATGAGCTTTTTCCAAGTCCACCCATAAGACTGATCACCGAAATTCACAAATGGCATGCTACAGAGACCTTTGATTATGTTTTTTGATTATGTTTTTTTATTTTTATTAATTAAACTGGCTATGTGGGGGAGTGGCGTTTCCTGTTTGTCACCTCTGCCCCAGCAACAGCGCAGGGCGAGAGGTCATGTTTTCGGTGACATGTTTAATGTTAAACAGGATTATGTAAAAACTACCAGACTGGTTTTCATGAAACAGGAGGGCTGTAGCAGGGGCCAAGGAAGAACTCATTACATTTTGGAGCAGATCCGATTCACAGGGTGGATCTACGAATTAAAACAAAATTCAGAACGAAGCCAGCTCCCTGTGTGGGGACGCTAGAGACACAGGCGTTTGGACTGAGGTGTGTGGGGGAAGAGCTCTGAACCGCCCCCAATGGCTGCGACCTGAGGGGTGCGCCACAGAGCTGCCCAAACACGGCCGCCCATTCACCTCCATTCATTTTTTAAAACTTTGGCTCAGGACTGCTTATTTCTCCAGGGTAAAAATAAGCAGGGGAATTTATTTCCCCATAGGATTACGCAAAAACTACCTGACCGATTTTCATGAAACTTGGTGGAGGGGTGTAGCATGGGTCAACTTGAGCGGATCCAAATCACAGGTTGTATAATTAAAACAAAACTTAGAATGAAGCCAGCTAGAGAGACAGGGTTTGGACTGGAGAGCGCCACAGAGCCACCCAAACAGCCATCCCATTCACCTCACCCCATTCATTTTATGGATTTTGGCTCAGGAGTAAAAAAAAATGGCCCCATTCATTGTCAATGTCTTAGTAGATTAAGGGCACATTGACTATTTTTAAATATTGTAGCGAGCCCCATGTTAATAAAGGTTGATGAGGGAGGGGGCGTGGTTGCGTCATAGTGGTTGTTGCCATAAGCTGTGGACTGGCGTCTGGCTCCATTGTGAAAGGTGAGAGTTAGTTCGAGTGGGGTTTATTGTTTTGACGCAGCCACGGTTGCCCCGTGTTGTAATAATACATTTCCCAAAACGGAATTCCCGAGTCATGTTTGCTTCCTAGCCGGTTGTGTTGCAGAGATTGTCACACTGGTCTCAGAAGTGGGATCAAAGGACCCGTTCATTCTGCATAGCTAGCTAGTTAGCAACGGGGATCATGGCACAGACGACGAGTAACGTTGTGGATGACGAGCAAGAGAGACCCGAACTAGAGGTGATGCAACCGTTCCCTACGCCTACTCCACCTTCGACCAGCTGAAGACTGCCCTCTGTGAGGCCTCGGTACTGGTTGCCCCAGACCCTCGACATCCATTCATCCTGGACACAGATGCCAGTGCAGAGGGCATAGGAGCAGTCTTGTCACAAGTCACATCAGAGGGAGAACGAGTTGTGGCCTACTATAGCCGGAGCCTACATCGACCTGAGAGGAACTACTGCGTCACTAGGAAGTTGCTGCTGGCAGTGGTTGATGCTACCCACCACTTCCGTCACTATCTCTGTGGTGTGCCATTTACCATCCGCACCATGCTGCACTGAAGTGGCTCCTCTCATTTAAAGATCCAGAGGGGCAGCTGGCCCAGTGGATTGAACGGTTACAGGCCTTCCAGTTCACCATCATTCACCGCAGCGGAACCAGCCACGGCAAGGCAGATGCGCTGTCGAGGCGTCCTTTTGCCCCAGAGTGTGTGCACTGTGAAAGGACCGACGCACGGGAAGCACTTCAAGAGCCCTCTGTAACCCCTGTGTGTCGTGCTGTGCTACCCGCAGACAACACTGGGTGGATGACTGAGCAGATGAGTGATGCAGACCTGAGAACAGTCATCGGTTGGGTAGAGAGTGGAAGCAGAAGCAGGCCTGCCTGGGAAGAGGTGGTTGAAGAGTCTACCACAGTAAGGGGTCTGTGGACACAGTAGCCTGGGGTTGAGATAAGAGATGGTGTGCTCCAACGGGCCTGGGTGGAACCAGCAACAGGCGAAGTACACTGGCAGCTCGTAGTCCCGGCCACCTTGCGAGGACAAGTTCTCCAGCTTCATCTTGGCACACCAGGCGTTGGACACTTTGGTGTCTCCAAAACGCTGAAGAGGATCCGGAAATCATTCTACTGGGGACAGTGTAGGCGAGATGTGGAAGATCACTGCCGCCACTGCAATGCATGTACAGCCCGGAAGGGCCCACAGGGACGTTCCTGTGCTCCACTGCAACAGCACCAGGTTGGAGCACCTATGGACAGAGTAGCAATCAATGTGCTGGGCCCCCTGCCACAATCTTCCTGGGGAAACCGCTATGTCCTTGTAGCGATTGACTACTTTACGAAGTGGCCAGAGGCTTACGCTTTGCCGAACCAAGAGGCTGAGACTGTAGCTGATTGGAGAACTCTTCAGCCGGTTCGGTGTGCCCTCTATCCTGCACTCGGACTAGGGCCGAAACTTTGAGGCGAAGCTCACCAGTAAGATGTGTCAAAGGCTGGGGATCCACAAGACCAGGACAAGCCCCCTCCACCCACAAAGTGATGGACTGGCCGAGAGGTTCATGAGAACCCTGGTGCTCAACTGGCGCTCACCACAGCCAGTCACCAGAAGGACTGGGACGTCCAATTGCCACTGGTTTTCTTGGCCTGTCGCAGTGCAGTACAGGAAATGACAGGTTGCACCCCTGCGCTCCTGATGCTGGGGCGAGAACTGCGAACTCCAGCGGAGCTGGCCTATGGGGCACCCCCCGATCGTCCAGATGGAGCCCCGGGACCAGAGTACGCAAGCCGACTACAAGACAGGTTGGAGGCAGCCCACCGGTTTGCCCGCGAGCAAGCAAAGACTGCTGGTGCACGTCAGAAGAGGCTATACGATGTCCAGGTGAAGGGGTCGCATTTCTCAGCAGGGGACCTGGTGTGGGTGTATGGGCCCAAACGGGTGAGAGGCAGAAGCCCCAAGTTGGATAGTGACTGGATAGGGCCATGCTACGTAGTCGCCAGGATGGGGGAGGTCGTGTATTGCGTGCCCCACCCCCCTCTCCAAGTGTGTGGTGTACTTGGATGATCTGCTGGTGCATGCGGCTACCTTCGAGGGATCCCTCTCCAATCTCCGACTGGTGCTAGAGCGCATCAAAGCGGCCAACCTACGGCTGAACCCAAAGAAATGCAACCTACTGTGGTGGGTGGTGCAGTTCCTGGGACATGTCTTGGGGCCCAAGGGAATCTCCACCGATCCTGCCAAGGTCAAGGCAGTACAAGAGTGGGCCACCCCAACCTCCAGGAAAGAGGTGAAAGGTTTCCTGGGGCTGGCCGGTTCGTGCCCCTCTTCTCCGACAAAGCCCGTCCCTTCAACCAGCTCATGGAGAAGGGTCGGCGGTTCCAGTGGAGCGAGGCCTGCAAAGAAGCTCCTTCCAGATGCTATGGAAGGCCATGACGGAAGCACCAGTGCTTACCCTCCCAGACATACGCCAACCCTTTATCCTGGACACGGACACCAGTGAGGGAGGTGTGGGAGCAGTCCTGTCACAGCCTGGTGAGGCATGAGGCAGGAGAATGGGTGGTGGCCTACTACAGTGAAGCACTCAACGAAGGGGAGATGAACTACTGTGTGACCCGGAAGGAGCTGCTGGCGGTAGTACGGGCGGTGAAACTCTTCAAGCCCTACCTATATGGGAAAGCCTTTCTTCTGCGAACAGACCATGCTAGAACGCTTCAACCGGACCTTGGTCACCCAACTAGCCATGCTGACAGGGAGGCATCAGAGGGACTGGGACCGCCACCTACCCCTGGTCCTCATGGCCTACCGGTCCACCGCCCAGGAGTCCACCGCCTGCACCCCCACTGCCCTAATGCTTGGTCCGGAGCTGCGGATGCCAGTAGACCTTGTCTTTGGCAGATCCCCGGGCTTGCTGGAGCAAGGGTCCACGGTGGGGGGACTATGCTGACGCACTGCAGGAGAGGATGGAAGCCACTCACCAACTGGCTCAGGAGCACATGGCCTCTACAGGGGAAAGAGCCTACGACACCTGGTCCAGCCGACGAGAATACCAACAGGGAGACAAGGTGTGGGTATACAACCCACGGTGGAGGAAGGGACCATCACCAAAGCTGGACAGTGACTGGGAGGGACCCTGCCTGGTCCTGAAGAGGATCACAGAAGTGACCTACCGAGTGTGGCTGCAAACCCGCTCTCGGATTGTGGTCCTTCACCACGATTGCCTGGCACCCTTCAAGGAACCGGACAGGAACCCCCAGGGAGGAGTCAGGGACACTGCTGGTAAAGTACCGCCCTCCCTGGGTACCGGGGGAGAGCAGCCACCGGAATGCCTTGAGTCAGGGCAGGGAGAGGGCAGGGACACCACGGGTGCTTTGCTCGACAACATGGGGGGGATTGGAACTACCCTGAGTCGGCGCCACCCCCCTTGGATGACGACGATCCCCTCGCCCCCAGAACTAGACTGGACCAGGACGAAAGGGCACGGGCGAGAGGGCTACCCGGAGAGGGCTACCTCCGTGGTGGATGGACCCTTCCGCCTGGGATATGTGCTAGGCCAACGGAACATTGGAGGTATTAGAGGGGTAGCGAACTAGGTTTGCGAACTAGGTTTGCTAGGTTTGCTAGCTAGCCAGGACACTCGGTAGGGCTAGCGGACTGCACCATAGCTAATAAACATATCCCAACGAGCAGTTCAGCCTATGTTCCAGGCCAGAAATATTAATCTAAAAAAGCACAGTTACGAACATTATATTTTGTTAAAGGATGTGTCAACAAAAGTGTTGTTATCTAAGAAAACAGTTGCTAGCTAGTTTGATAAAACAACAGTGACCAAATATCTTTAGCCATTTGATAGGGTCTCGGCTGCGAGAGTGGGGGGGGGCAAACTAAGCTAGCGAGGGGGATGCTAATGCTAATGAATGTACCGTGCTGTAATGCTAACTGAAAATAAACATGAGTTACATCATTAGTAACCTGTTTGAGGAGCCCATCATTGGTCCACGTTACAATACTGTAGATACAGTGGTTTTGCTGATTCTTGGCCATATTGAAAAGATTGAATACTAACGTAATGTGTTTTGGCATGATTAGAAGATGGGTGTGACTCGGGGGGGGGGGGGGGGGGGGGGCTGTGTGACGCGCGATGCTTGCTGTAGTCTACTAATCGAATCTACATTTTGAAGATCGATTATGCCTTTTTTCCCCAAAGTCCACGACTAGTCGAAGTTTGAGTATTTATGGTGTTGTGACCACACCCACCCTAAGGTTGTGGAATATTCAAATGCCTTTAATAATTTGATATGCAGAAATTGAGAACAGTAAGAGGGGCCACCATCTGAAAAAAGAAACCCACATCAGGCCTTCGCTGTCTTTCTGAGTCTGTATTGTTCGATCGCCAGCCAGACTGCCCGAGGCCTGCCCTGGGGAAAACAGAGATGTTTGAAAGCCCAGTCCTCCCAGAAACCAGCCAGGAACCAGGTCTAGGTACACCAACAGAGAGGACCAGACGCACCAACACAGACCTCTGCAAAGATCTAGAGGCTGAACTCAAAGGATGCTTTGAAAGTCCAGTTCTGTGCAATGATTTCCTGTTTGAGAATCCATTCTCTGTGAAAGACTCAAAAGAGGTTGAGACTCTGAGCTGGGGCAACTGTGAGGCATCATGCTCACACCTGCCGGCAGTGGAGGTGCTCCAGAACCAGCCAACTGTGCCTCCAGAGACCATCTCTCAGCCTGGCTCTCCAAACCCAGCTTCAGCTGCCCCTCTGGGGGATCTGATTGCAGAGATAGCCCCCTCCCTCTAGGATTATGGCTAACCTCAGACGGTAGCTGAGATGTCTCCCTGCATTGGAGGATATCATGGAGCCTCAAGTCCTCGGACCCGTGACTTCCCTGTGACCGACAGCTCTGCTCAGCCTGCTGCAGTCATGGACCTGAGCTTGGACGACCTTGAGGCCTCTTTAACCACACCAGTCTGCCTCACAGCTGATCTGATGCTGCCTCCCGGCAGGTCTCCTCCTCCGGCCCTCTCTCTGGACCCTGGGTGCACCCCTGACCTGTTTGATATCTACCTGGAGGCTAATGGGGCCTTGAGCACACCGTCCTGCAGACCCCCACCACTCCAGCAGCAGATCCTGGAAGAGGCAGAGGAACTGGAGGGGGAGGTGCAGCAGCCACAGCCCTCCCACGCCTCCATCTTTGAGACGGAGTGCTGCCCGGGGGACCTGTGGCCCCAGGTGGAGGAGTCAGTCTACGTATCCTCCGGGCCCCTCTGGCATCTGTGGTCTGGCCGACGTTTCTCAGGCCCCCCAACGCGCTTGCAGCAAATCATCGCCACCCGGATCCACATTCAGTTCAGTGATGCAGTCGGGCAGGGTCAAGGAGGTGGTTGTCATAGCAACGGGGGTTGGAGGAGGACCGCGACTGCGTGATCACCGCGGAGCCTGTGGAGACGTGCCGCTTGCTGGTGACGGAGCAGCCAGGCGAGAGTTCCGAGGCTAGAGAGGCAGAGGAGGAGAAGGAGGATGAGAGGCAGGAAGAGGAGACTGATGGGTGCAGCAGTTTCTACTGTATCTGGTCTGTCTTTCAATCTCTGTCTTTCTCTCTAATCTCTGAACTTTGTCTTTTTCAGTTTTAATTGATTTTTTTCACCCTTATTTTTTTTTTTATCTTACAACTTTGATTTTCGAAAAGTAGAGTGCCGGTGCTGTTTCTTCCCTTGCTTTAAGAGCTAGTAGAGCAATGAATAAAACACTTTTACAGTAGCTGTATTGTGATTCTGTCTCTAGAAGTGAATGTGAAGTTGAAAAATGCAATTGGTATTGCCTGGCATATGTGAAAGTTACTGAGCCACTATATTACATCTGTGTCCATAGAGGATGCGAATTAATGAATTTATCAATAAGTTTATATAAACTATTTTTGATAACTCATTGTATTTTCATTACCAAACATGGTAAATGTCTTATGGAATATGTAAATGTATACAGAGAGCTCATACACTGCGGTCCTGTGGGCTGCCACACTGTGGGGCAGAGAGGTTAGTGGGACAAGAACTAATGTGTTGGGTTGTATGACAGGACAATGTGCACTCTCTCCCATGAACCCTATGAAGCCCCACTATCCCTTTCCACGGGGGTTCTTTGCACCTCCTTGATTGGATGGAGACTCATCTGTCGTCTCCTTGCCTTCAATCCCCTATCGAAACGTGTCATCTAAAGCTGATAGACACTGTCACTCTTGGGATTGAATCACAGTTTATACATGTGCCCTCTAACAGGAAGTCCTATTAGCATGTCTTGACTGAGGTAAATACTCCTACCTCATTGAGAAAGTGTTCTTTATTGCTATGAATATGAATGAGGAAAATGTTTTTTTCTTTTTTAAATGTGCAAATAGAATTCAACTCAGCCTATGGTTCACACTATTTTTTTTTTTTGCAATATATAAATAGCCTACTGAACAAAAAGCATCTGCATGCACCAGGTAACTATCGTTACCAAGGGGAGATGTGCAGAACTGTGGCCTGATGCGTGCTCTGTAGACTGAGGCTGCGTGCTCTTCTATGCTGAACAAGCCCTATCATGTTTTGTTCTGGCCTGTAGATGGCAGCATGTGTAGATGAATAGTCAATTTGAGGAGGCCCAGTATTCAAACGAGGAGTGGAGGGGCCTGCTGCATGTCCAAGTTCACACAGTAGACTATTTTTCCCTGGCCTGTCCAAACGGCTCTAAAGTAAACCAGGTTCTCAGTTGTGATGTAGCATAAAATGGTTCCTGAACTAGGCCTACTTTTTAATCAATTAAATTTTAATGTTTGTTCCAGTCTGAATATTGTCAAAACGGAGATGGCCTTTCTTAGTATCACTGATTTGGGGATGAACTTTTTTCCACTTGACAAATATAGGCTAGGCTAGGGTCTATCTGGTCAACGTTTTAAATGTAAAAAAAAATATCATACAAAATGTTTTATTTTCTCTCACATTGTAGCCTAACACAGTGCAACCTACTGTAGGTCTACAGTGGGTTTGAAATTGACATGATTAAAATTTGGAAATGACTACTCTTCCAAATCCCACTTTTCCAAATGACCCATCTCTCTCTCCTCCCTCACGCACGCGCCTCTTTCTCCTCAGCAGCACCACAGCCGCCACGTCGCCATGGAAACCACTGAGAGACACACGTCTAGAGTGAGAGATGGGAGTACGAGCTGTGTGGAGAGAGGGATGGAAAGAGGGAGTGGAGAATGAGAGGGACAATGAGGGACAGGGAGGGAGGCATGAAAGGTTAGGGTGTTACCATACGGGACAGGCGCGCGTGCGTCCCCCTCCCAAAAATCCAGCCAAACCCCCCTTCACCTCTAACCTCCCCTGGTTTCTAATTCTGAGCCCCCACCCCATATTTTCCCCTTCTGTCCGTCCTCCCCTTTCACTGGCCCTACACACACCTCTGCCTCCCCATAGCTACCTCTCCCCCATCTTTGCTCTCCATCCCTCTCGTGTCCAGACGGGCAGCTCGCATGGCGGGGATAGAGACGTTCACCGATGGAAGCACTGGTAAATTTTCACATCCAAACATAATTCTAGGGGCTCAACTGTGCATAGTGATAACTTGCCTTGCATAATGCTTCCTCCCTCTTTTCCTGCTGTCTCTTTTACCCCCACCCCTCTTTAACCCCCTAATTCCCGCGATAGACGTAACCTATTTTCCTTCTCAATTAGCCTATCCTATTTTTTATTCTAAACTCGAAGACGATCGGTCCAATTTCTAACCGGTCCAACTTGACTGTCAGTGTCCTGAGAAAGTGTGCGAGAGAAAGAGAGATGAACAGGGGAATATCGACCTTAATGATTTCTTGCGCGGGGCAGGGCTTTTCTTTTTATTGATTAGAGAGGAATTAATTGACGGGGCAACCCTTTCCACTCCACAGCATCCTACCCTCCCCTTGCTCTCTCTCTCGTTCGGGTGGCGAATGGTGTGGTGGCTTGGCTTGTTCTGCATGTTACTGGAGGTGATTCGCGGGAATATTCGATTTGGAATATGGGGTCGCTGTACATTATGCATGCACGCGACATGGGCTTCTCTGTCCAGTCTTGACCAAAGTGAGAATATAAGCACGTCTGGCACACATGTTTCCACCTGGGCAAAATCATGGATCATTATTTTATACTGATTTTGGCTGTTGAGTTTGTGAATCGGCTATGTAATTAATAGGTTATTTGAATAAGAAGTGGCGAAGGGGTCTAGACCGTTTTGTGACGACATGAAGCCAGTTGATTTGTCATGATGTTTATTTGGATCCGTTGTTAATAGCCTATCGATGTCTTATGTTGATATCTTTCTGAATCCCTTCTCGATAGTTCCTTTGTTGCGTTCAACGTCACGTTCACCTTTATGCCGGGGACGGAATATGAACGGAGTCGGAAACCTTGAATGTCACATAAAGGCTCGGTGTATTCAGTCTTATAGGGTGGGATTTTTAATCAATGTGGTCGATATTTGCTCGTCGGCATCCCCGATCCCCGCAGATAATAGCACAATAACACTGCCCTTACATGGGTAGGAGTTAGCGCGGAAGCGCTATACCCGCCGAATGGAAATCGATGGACAGACTGAGTTAATTATGAGAAAATCAATTAACAGGACAGGAGGGGATTTGGGCTTTATGGCAGAGCACTGAACTTCCACCGACAGAGCAGGAGAAGAGAGGGAAATGGACACTCCTAACCCGACCAGGTTTCACAATCCTGTCGGCTGAAGGAGCTTTCCCATAGGATGTAATTGACCAAAAGAACCCTGATATTATATTTTATATGTGAATTAAAGACAACATGGAACACATGGTTGACACATTTTTGCCTAGCGGTTTGAGGCTATGGGACAATTAGAAATGCCTAGCCTAAGGGCCTAAAATACTGTGTGTGTGTGTGTGTGTGTGTGTGTGTGTGTGTGTGTGTGTGTGTGTGTGTGTGTGTGTGTGTGTGTGTGTGTGTGTGTGTGTGTGTGTGCGTGTGCGTGTGCGTGTGTGTGTGTGTGTATGCGTGTGTGTGTGTATGCGTGTGTGTGTGTATGTGTGTGTTTGTGTGGCATATGCCTGGTTTGAGTCATATATTTGAAGACACAATTGTCATTATAGGGGTCATCGAACCTCGCATGTGTCATTGTAGCCTAGGCATATACTGTAGGCTAATTGCGATCATGGCTCAAAGACAGACAGACACAGACAGATACAGAGAGATACAGACAGACAGACAGACAGACAAACTGACAGAGTGATAAAACGCACGTACAATACACTCCTGCCTAATGCCTTCATGCCCAACAGGACATTATGGCGTTATGAAGTGAATCCAAGCCAGTAGTGGTCAGCAGGGTTCATACATGTTTACATTAAGCATTAGAGAACATATTCTTGATTCGGGTCAAGCAATAAATAATACACGTGTAGGCTAATCATAGCCAGGGAGATAGTGGATGTGTGTATGGTGTTGAATTGGCTATTTTTCTTTTATCACTATTCTATGTTTTGTTGTGTTACCCATTTACAACAGGCATGCATATGCTATCTGCATATTAATTATCTAAGGATGTTATTTCATACTTTTGACTGGCATGATTTTATTCTTCCTGTTCTGACACTAACAATAGCCTGCCAACATTAACACCATATAGAAGATCCCATGTAGGTCTTGATGCAACATTCAAACACTTTTTACACTGCATTCTTTCATTTGGGTTTTTCAACCACTAGCCTGCGTGTATGCTGATGGTAGCCTTATGGTTAACTTTCTATAGCCTACCGAAATTACAGGCACTTGAACTTTGGGACATAAAAGGACGACAATTTAAATATTACATAGGATAAATATCGTGTTCTCTCTCTCACTCTCTCTCTCTCTCTTTCTCGCGCACGCGTGCGTGCGTGTGTGTGTTTGTGTGCATGTGTTGAATCTGGCTTTTCACTTAAATACAATGCCCCAAGGCCCATGCCTATGATCTTGCTTTCCAAATTCAATTGAGTTGATGAACAGTGGACTTTATAGCATGCTCAGTAGACTCATTTTAATTCTGAACACTATAAAGAGTTACTCTTAAAATAGTCTGAAGCCAATTTTCCATCATATTTTATCATGTCTATATGATGCATTAAAAGTCAAAGGAAATTATTCGAATATCGAACACATTCACCTTTCTCTGACACGCAATGTAGGCTATGAAATGTTTTAAATGCTGCATATTATGAATAAAGCCTAGGCTATATGTAAGCTATAGTCTATTCTACCTAATAAGTCTAATATGCCTATATTCAGACAACCACGGGGTTTCGTTGCCCTTTTGAATATAGGGTATTTAACATTTTATAAGTAGGCTAAACGTGTAACCTTAAATGACAAATGGTGAGAATGACATATCCTACTTGGTTTTGCCGATCTTTTGCAAATCGGTATAATTTATGTAATGTTTAAATAGTAATAGTAATAGCAACAACAAAAACTGTATAAATGTATCAAATTGCAGTCATTAGTCTACGTTTTTCAGACACCACATTGACCTAAATGAAATCCTAAATAATTTTGCTCATATAGCCTAATGTTCAATTCATCTAGGAAAACAACTCATATATCAGGTGCTTTATAAATTCTGCAATTTGACTTGACCAGAACAGACTGTTGGTTTGTGCGAACATTATATTATGTATTTAGCCTATGTCTGACGAGTGGAAAGGAAGGTAGCCTAATTTAAATATTGTTTCTGTAAAAAGGTGTCACGGAGAAAAGGGAGATTATAGACGAATGGAGGAAAATAATTGTTGATCATATTTAAACCTGGAAGAGTTTTTCAATTTGTTTCTTAACATATTCCAAAGGATCGATTGTACTTGTTTTTCAGAATGTTAATGGTCGTCACAACGAAATACGCTTAGGCTTTTTAAACTGAATTATTTGACCTCAGACCAACATTCACATAGTTTAATAATAGCATACTTTTGAGAGACAGATCGTCCACTAAATTAACTTAGAATTTGTGTTTTATCTTTTAGACAGTTATTCCTAAATATAGCCTAGCCTATAGGCTATATTTTCAAGCGAACATGCCACTGTAGCCTAATTCTACTGAAGTTTTACCTTTTGTTTCCCAGTAAATAGGACTTGGCTAATTGTGCATTTAGAATCTGAAAGCTTTGTTACACAGAAATATATAGGCCTATACAGTAGCCTCACCAATGATTGGGAATTATAGCCTTCTAAACAACAAGATCCAAAACAAATCGCACTTCTGAATGTTATAGACTGTGTCTCTCATTTAATCCATTTGTGTTTATCTAAAATCAGACCGGACGAGGCATGTTGAACTCTGTAACTTTATAGACTTCTTAACAGGCATGGGACTCGTCTCTGAGATGTTGAAGATAATGCGTCCATGAAAAATTATGTCTATACATTCCTCATAGCAGTTGTGCTTCCAATCAGTATCAGTACCACAGGCGATACAGAATTTAATCAATTTTCTGCGCACGTTTCCCCCCCAAATGGTCTGCCTGCTCTCCGTGGCCCCGTGCACAATGCAGCAAGGACCCGCGGGTCAAAGGGCGCTTGGCCAGTTCCTCAATTAAGGCGGAAAGATTGCAATTGCACGTCGCAACCATTTTTGTGACAAGAAGGGGCCAGCCCGTTAGGCCAGGGCATGGATGGTTTCCTTATTCAGGGATTTTTTTAAAGCACACGTGCGTGATTTTTTTCTAGACTGGTTGTTCAGTAAATTATTTAGAGGGTATTATTTTCAACGAATTATGAATAAACATAAAGAGCCTACTCGTTTATGTATTTAAAATGTGTATTGTCCTCTTTCTTTCTTTCTTTCTTTCTTTCTTTCTTTCTTTCTTTCTTTCTTTCTTTCTTTCTTTCTTTCTTTCTTTCTTTCTTTCTTTGCCTAGTTGCCGAGTTTTACAGTAGCCTGTGGTTGTTATGCAAAAGATAAAGCCACTGTCGAATCTTTAGCCTACAGTTAAAACACATTCCATTGTGGTCCTTTGGTCATATAATTGTATCGTTGTGCTTTTTTGATTCTACTTAGATGTAAGCTAGCCTACTTAGTAGACTAGGCTACTTAGATTCTTCCATGCAGGCTCCATCACGTGCACATTTTGTTTCTTTTTGAATTTAGCTGTATCATTTTCCCCCCACATGACGCAAATGCCATGCATCAGGTACGGGCAGGTTATTGAATAGTATCCAAAACATGAGTAATTCACGATCATCGCATTATCGATTACCTGATAAATGCGTTGTAATCAGTTAAAACATGGCATTGGCAATCGGCGTCTGGGCTCTCACTTGACCGCTAGCAGCCGGCCAGCCGGCGTTATCTACTGAGAAAGAGGGCTTCAGCTGGTGACAGGGAAGAAGTGATAAATTGATCAAAAATGACCACAATGAAACGGGCCTCTTGTGCGGACACACATGGCCTTTATTTGAGTGTGTCTGTGGTCTCTGGGTGGTTAGAATACGATCAAGCTCCAGGGTCAAGGGTCAGCCTCATCCCAGACAGATGACCCCAGGAGACAGGATGACCTCTGTGGTCAAACAGGGGTGGGGGGAGGAGGCCGCAGGGCCGGGGGGAGGAGAGAGAGGCAGGAGGGTAAGAAGGGAGTGAGCAACTGGGAGGAAGAAAGGGAGAAAGAGAGAGAGAGAGAAAGTGAGGGACACACAGTGATGGTCATTGAATATTATGTTTGTGGTTTAGCCGCTGTGTGTTACAGTGCTCTCTGCAGGCTTTGGTCCCTCGCCTCGGCTCCATGGAGTGAATTAACACCTGACCTCAGATTCTGACCCCTCCCCTGTTTCCTCTGCTACTGCAACCCCCTATCTAGCCCGGACACACACACACACATACACACATATACACATGCCATATACACACAGACACACGCATACACACACACACACACACATACACATGCATACACATACCACACACACACACACACACACACACACACACACACACATCGAGTATAGTGAATACAAGAGAACATACACTGCACACTCTCTTACCCTACATCCACAATTCAACCCCCCTGTGTGAAGCCTCAGTTAATAACACTGCATGTATGATCTTCAACACAATGACCAATACAGAGCTAGATAGAGACCACCACCAACTAGCACTCCTTATTGTAACCCAGACCCAGAACCCAACCCTGGAACCCCTCCCCCAAGACCCATCACCTGACCATAGCCCCCTTGGCAATCCTAGTGCCAGATTAATAGATTGGGTGACGTTGGTCAACAGAGAGTACATGTAGTACATGCCCTTGGCCTGTGAGTGGCAGCAGAGAGCAGACTGTCTATCTTGATTAGCTTTTGTACCTATCTTCCTAGTATGTGTTAGACAGAGGAGGGAGGGAGTGGAGAGAAGGAAGGAAGAGGAGAGAAGGAGAGCTGTGGGAAGTGGCCCCGGAGGAGAGGGAAGACAACAGGAGAAGCAAGAAAAATATATATTTTTATCCAAGCGCTGTCTCAGTCAAAGCCCAGTCCGTAGGTCTATCTCTCTCTTTCTCTCTCTGTATCCCTCCTGCTCTAGTCTCCTGTCACTGTGTCCCTCTCTTGGCCATGCCCTTAATCCTCCTCCTTTCCCCGGCACTCCTTCCCTAATCCCAAATATCTCACTCCCTCAACACCCCTTTCCAATTGTTCTTTTTCTACCTTCTCTTCCTAGCCCCCCTCTCCTATCACTCCTGAACAAGCCACCTCCCAACATAACCCTGTTACACACTTCAGATGTGGCCATGGAAGGGGCAGACATGATGATTAGGACTATATGTGCTTGACAGTGTATAATTGACATTTTAGTAGCGGTGGGTTTAGTGCTATTAGGCAGTAGGTCTATTTGTGGTTACTGAAATAGCAGTGTAATTTTCCACAATTTTCTGACTCTTTTTTAGTTTTCTATTATTTTCTCTCTGTGTCTTTACTCTGTTTTTAATTTTATTTCCTTAGAATTTTGCAACATCTTCATCTAAGATGCTGATAGCTAGATTATATTTAAGACATGCAATTCCAAAGCTGAAAGTGTTTTTGTCCTGGTCATTCTGACACACCAATTTGAGGGACTGCAGCCATTTTGTTGGATGTGTGTTCAATTGTCTGTGATTCGCCAGCAGTCATTTCCAGAGTGGTGTGTTCTGTTGTGTTAATTTTATTTTATTTTTTACAACTGTAACACTTTTCTAAATTATTGTGTTTCATTTACACTAGTGCTAACAATAAAGACAATATTATCTGTTGTAACAAGGTATTCGAAAAACATCCTGAAGTCACTTTTAGCCATATTTTTTATGACAGGGTTTAAATGGAAAAAAATATTGAGGTGAATTTAAAGGAGGTGGCCTATTTAATATTTAATTGCTTGTAAGCTTGTCTAGTTTTATTATTATTATTATTATTATTATTATTATTATTATTATTAAAAGGGATGCATAGCCCATAATTCTAACCCTTAGCTTGGCAAAAGTTTATTAAAGGGATATGGCTCATCTGCCTTCTCAGCACTGGTCAACTTGTGTTGATAACTGCAGAGACTCTATCAAGTCTTAACAAATGGGGTATGTTTGCCCCAATCTGTCAGTGGTTCCAGTTGTGAAAGACTTCATTTCGGCTGAGCAATGAAAGGCTCAAAACATCAATATGGCTGAGTAGGATAAGAGGAGAGAGCCATATTCTGAGTCTCTGTCACTTTCAACCCTGTATCCTGTTGGCTTGTATGGTGCAGAAACTGGGCCTAAAGCGAGAAATCAGGATTCCGTTTTCCTCAAATGGCAACATGCGTATGTCAGAGTGGAATAGGTCTGTTATATGGAACAAATGCATTCGGACTGCCCTGACCCTCTCTGTAATACCCCCTCTCCCTCCCTCTCTCTCTCTCTCTCTCCCTCTCTCTCTCTCTCTCCCTCTCTCTCTCTCTCTTTCTCTCTCTCTCTCTCTCTCTCTCTCTCTCTCTCTCTCTCTCTCTCTATATATATATATATATATCATTGCCATGGCAGCGTGGAGGAGGAGGAGGAGGAGGAGGTGTGGATTAGTCCTAAAAGCAGGATCTTGTTGAGTGTGCCATGGTTGCTGCTCCTGTTGGGCCCACCCTGAACATACACACACATATCACCATGGAAATACGCTCTGGAGAAATCCAGTTATATTCATACGCCTCTCAGTTCCATTCGGCCTGTGTGTTTAACGTGTGAAAAATGATTGGTGAAAAGGATGAGAGAGAGGGAGGGAGAGAGAGAGGGAGGGATGGAGAGGTGGCTATACTGGGCTATACTGACTTTGCCTTTGGCTGTCACAGTACAATATCCATGGTTGATAACTGATTCCAAACAAACATGCATGAATCCGATTCTGGCTTTCCAAGTGTCATGTTCGAATCTGATTTGCAAGTATGTCATGGGGCAGTCTGTAACCGATCAATGCACGCCTCCTATTTAGAAATAAGGACATCACAAACGGGTATAATTCTGTATCGAGAACATACTGTACACGGTATGAATATAACTGATTTCTGAAAATGTATTTGAAGACATGACATGGATAATATAATGTGTATGTATGTGATTTGTCCCAGAGAGTGTGCTGTGTGTGGTTGTGATGCTGAGAGCGTGTGGTAGGCTGTGCTGCGTGTGGTTGTGATGCTGAGAGCGTGTGGTAGGCTGTGCTGCGTGTGGTTGTGATGCTGAGAGCGTGTGGTAGGCTGTGCTGCGTGTGGTTGTGATGCTGAGAGCGTGTGGTAGGCTGTGCTGCGTGTGGTTGTGATGCTGAGAGCGTGTGGTAGGCTGTGCTGCGTGTGGTTGTGATGCTGAGAGCGTGTGGTAGGCTGTGCTGCGTGTGGTTGTGATGCTGAGAGCGTGTGGTAGGCTGTGCTGCGTGTGGTTGTGATGCTGAGAGCGTGTGGTAGGCTGTGCTGCGTGTGGTTGTGATGCTGAGAGTGTGTGGTAGGCTGTGCTGCGTGTGGTTGTGATGCTGAGAGTGTGTGGTAGGCTGTGCTGCGTGTGGTTGTGATGCTGAGAGCGTGTGGTAGGCTGTGCTGCGTGTGGTTGTGATGCTGAGAGCGTGTGGTAGGCTGTGCTGCGTGTGGTTGTGATGCTGAGAGCGTGTGGTAGGCTGTGCTGCGTGTGGTTGTGATGCTGAGAGCGTGTGGTAGGCTGTGCTGCGTGTGGTTGTGATGCTGAGAGTGTGTGGTAGTCTGGAGCCTGTAGCTGTCAGTACAGAGCGGAGCTGCAGAGTGATCTAACAGATGTACAGTAAGCTGCTGTTGGAGGGCCTCGTGCCTCTTCTCCTTTTTTGTAACATCCTATTTTGAGCCTTTCATTTTTGTTACACAAGTGGAAAATGAGGAAGAACAAACCTACATATGAAAACTAAAACATGACAGAGGAGGCAGCAGGAGGGTGGGGGGCATGGGGAGGACCACAGGGAGGAGAGGCAATCTAGAAAAACAAGAAGGCTTTCAAAAGTAAAGGATGAAAGCTAGTCGGCTGTTATTTTTGAGAAATGATCCTTATGTAGTGCGCCTCTTAAAAGCCAGGTACATATCATTTTATCTTCCTGGAGAGACACAGCATGTGATCGTGGAGTTCTTCAGGTCTGAGGAACACCATGGCGACAATTTCATAGTTTTGGGTGCTTTTCCAAATGTGGATCGTTTTTTATGACATGATCATAATTATGATTGTGTCTCAAATTGGTGTCCTTAAATTTTGGCTTATAAATGGACTATAGACTTTAAAAACACCTGATCCTGAAATAAGATCAGAATGCTATACCACTAAACATTTCTTACTGAATTAAAATGACCATTTTATCATGTGATAATGGAAACAGTGTGTAGATCTGAATGTGGATCAGAGAGGGGGTTAGTGCCATCTGACCAATGTAAGTGTGCATGAGAGTGACGGGGAGCCATTTTGGGTCCTTTCTCTGACCCTGCAGAGTCAGGGATCCAGCCCCAGAGGTCATGCTTCTGTTGTCTGATTGGACAGAGGAGGTGCCTCTCCTGATGTAGTCCAAGAACTGTCCAATGCACTGTCCTCTTGTCCAATAGGGGCTTATGCATGTCGATCTGTGTTGGTTTTAAACATCAATATGATGTCTGTGAGCAATCTCTCTAGGCCACTAACATTGAACAACATATGAAACTCAAGAACTGGTGTGTGTGTGTGTGTGTGTGTGTGTGTGCGTGTGTGTGTTAGCTTTAGGACGATGTCAGTGTGCCTTATACTAGATAAACAGTCCAAATCCGACTCAAATTCCCCCCAGTGTGTGTGTCAGAGTCCAAGCATGGCTTCTGTTTACTGTGAAGGGGGACAGCACAGATGTTTGTGTTGGAATGTGAGTGTGTGTGTGTTCAACACGTCTCCCATATCAATAGGTTAATAGCGGAGATGTCAGTTTCATTGACTACCTGATTAGTTGGTGTGTTCACTAATCCACGCTAGGGCGGGGAACTATTGGCTTTCTCATTGATTTTAGCACGGCGAGCAGCCAGAAGACAGAGAGAGGGGAGATCTATTGATTGACCCCAAATTAGCCCCCCCACTACCGCTACCCAGGCACATCTCCTCGCTCAATCCCGGCATCCTCATTGGACGCCTCCGCTGACAAACACTCAATCTGATTGGACACTTCATTAAGGTGTTTTTTTATGTTCCTGATTTTGTGAAGTGCTGGCTGTTTGTTGTTGACATTCAGAGGTGTGTTGTTGATGGATCATCTCACTGGGGTAGGTCTGTCATTGTGTTTGACTGAAGACACAGGTCAAACACACAACTGCAGTTCCATTGGGATCGGAATTGAAGTACAGTGAAGGTTTCATTTTTGGTCGATTACATAGAAAATCAGAGGTATATTTATTGGGGCTCAATAGCTGCCTGGGTAGTATCATGTACAAATGTGATACAAAGATTTACATTTTACATTTGGCTTGACACAGCATAAGGGTGATTCCGTTTCTGCACGAATGATTTCACCAGACTGATACTCTCCCAGTCCCCAGAGAGAGAGAGAGAGAGAGAGAGAGAGAGAGAGAGAGAGAGAGAGAGAGTTACCCTGCCCTTCATGGCTGTCCCTCTCTCCCCTCATAATCTCCCCGATTGCCTCTCTGTTTATCTCCCCGCCTGTCCCTCTCTCCCAGCCTCTCCTACCCTCCCTCTCTCTCCCTCTCTCTCTCCTTTCCCCAGACTAAGCTTGGAGCTTTCCCTCCTGATCCTCTCCTTCCCATCTCTCACTCCGTCTCACCCCCTCCCTCCATCTGCCTTTTGATACTCCTCTCTGGGCCTCCATCTCTCCGTCCATACGTTGTTCCCTCCCTCCCTCACTCCCTTCCCCTCCTCCTGTGTCTATGTAAGCAAGAGAGAGGAGGTTGTTAAACATTTTTCTTCCCTCTTAATTGTTTTGACTTGGCCGATTGGCATCCCGATTAGGGCCATTGATTTCCTGGCGCTAAGTGCATTGATTTTTAAATTTCTTATTGATCCCCGCTCTAAATCTCCCCCCACTCTCACTCACACACACACACATACGCACAGTCTCCCTGCGTACATAGGGAGAGAAGGAGCGAAGGAGAGGAAGAGAGAATAGAAAAGAAGAGAGAGGTCAGTTAAGTAAATACACTGGCTAAAACACTGCAGTGCATTAACAAAGAGAGAGAGAGAGAGAGATAGAGAGAGAGAGAGAGAAAGAAAGAGAGAGAGAGAGATAAAGATGTGTTGAACCAAGAAATAGGGTAGATTGAGAGAGCTCCAACTCAATTCAACACAAAAGGAAACACTGGAGGCTGAAGACAGCATGTGAGCAATATTGGAAATATAAAGAAGGGCAGGGGATGTTTTGCTTTTGTACAGATTAACTGGACATTGCAGATGCTCTGTCAGTTCTGGAAGGAACCCTTGTCTTCTGTCTGGCCCATGACTACTTCTGTCTACTTCTGTCTTGGAGTTAGGCTTGGCTGACTACCTTACATGCCCACTACCATGTCAGAGAGTGTGTCAGACCTAATTGGCTGCATCTAATTCCGTGTGTGTGTGTGTGTGTGTATGTGTGTGTGTGTGTGTGTTTGTCTGTGTGTGTCCATAAGTGTATGCTTGTGTTATGTGTGTGAAAGCGAGCGTGTGTTGGGCGTCTGACCTTTTCTTGGCTTAAGTGTCGACGCTCCAATTCAGACATTCAGTTGATAGCGTTCCCTATATTTAGCCCCCCAGTACTTGACCAAATTGTGGTAACCTTTTCTGAAGTCATTTGATTCCCCCCCCCCATGATGCAGTTGAGTGCACCTTGCTATGCTCCATACATACGCTATGTACAGAAGGGTAGAGGGAAGAAAATGCATTGTAATTACTGTCCTGCCCATCAGCTGAGCTTTGTCTAATAAGTGCTTTCAAATGAGGAATACGGACAAGTGAAAGACAAAACAAACTAATAAAAGACAAAAATAGCTTCGCGAGATTTTACCATACACACCCAGCAACAACATTGACAGAAACCTTAGAAGCGCGGCTTTCTGATTGGAGCACTGCCAAATAATATGCAATATTTCTAAATGTGGTCAATTACACAAAAAATAAACCTCATCCTGCATTATTATTATTATCTATTATATATATTTTAGATATCTATTAGAATAAATGCTGAGTGTTTCAGTAAGTTCCATGCTGTGTGTAATTTGCACAGAACACATCCACACCGGCATCTTATCTTACAATACCTTTAGCTTTAGCTTATATTGCATAGATTGTATTTTTTGTGTAATTGGTAACTTGTGTATTGTAATTATCTGTCATTTTTGAGAACATCACAGAGCTGGAAGTAACATTTCACTGTGATTTTACACTGTACGTTTGCATGTGACAAATAAAGATTGAATCTTGGAATATTGCGTGTGTGTGTGTGTGTGTGTGTGTGTGTGTGTGTGTGTGTGTGTGTGTGTGTGCGTGCGTGTGTGTGTGTGTGTGTGGGAGGACAGTGTGCAAAATTGAATAGTAGTTTGGTGTGTAGAATTCAAATAGAGTAGCTAGTGTTTACTTTGTAGTGATGAGGCCTCTGTTTGCTCTTGTGATGGGCACGAATTTAGAGAAGACCCATATACAGTACACACACACACACACACACACACACACACACTCTCTCTCTCTCTCTCTCTCTCTCTCTCTGTTACACTCACACTCTCCTGCTCTTTCACAGACAATGGGGCTGGTAAGCTGCCCAGTGGTCACTCTGACTGACCGCTCCTCTAGATGAGAACCAAGAACTTGCGGAATCAGCACACTTACACACAACCTCATCAGGCACACAGACGTCACGCACACACACAATGTACACAATCACACACACACACACACACACACACACACAGGCGGCGAGCACACAAACCTATAACGCAGACAGACCTCTCACACACTCACAAACATACACCCATACAGAGATATGTTCATGTACCTCACACATTCACAGTGTAGTTGTGTGAGACACACTGAACACACACACACACGCACACACACACACACACACACACACACACACACACACACACACACACACACACATACATGGTCACACAATTATTTGTAAAATACATTTCACAAAATGCAGTATATAAATTTTAGGACTGGTGTATGTAATTGTGTGTAAATTACAGTGTAACAGCGGAGGCACACACAGTGATGAATTTCACCAGACAAAAGTCTCCCTTCTCAACTCGGTGGCGTTGCATTGGGATAATTTCCACAATTTTCCCCCTGTAACGCCCGGGGGCGGAGCTTTTATTCCCGGCTTGCCCCGTTTGATTCTGTCCCTGTAAAACGCCGGTTGCTCTGCTGAAATACTGCAGTAGTTTATTTACCCTCTCCGTTCCTCCCTTTTCTCCCTCTCTCTCTCCCTCGCTCCTCCCCTCCCCTCCTCTCCTCTCCTCCCCCCTCCTCGCCGGTCTCTCTCCGTGCTCCCTGGTGTGGTTCGGGGGGCCGGAGCAGCAGCAGCAGCAGCCGGGACCCGGTGACGTGGGTGCGACATATAACCGCGGCGCAAGAGAGGAAATCAATACATGAAAGGATGAGGAGCGCTGGGCTGGATTACCGTCTGGGGGCCCGGCTCTGAGACGGGGGGGGCGGAGGGAGGGAGGGAGGGGGGGAGGGATGGAGGGATGGGGGGGGAGGGCTTGGACTGTAGATGAGGCCTGAGGGGAGACAAGGAGGTTGCGAAGGGCAAAGTGTCCAGTCCCCAATGTGTGTGTGTGTGTGTGTGTGTGTGTGTGTGTGTGTGTGTGTGTGTGTGTGTGTGTGTGTGTGTGTGTGCGCGTGACCCCCTCCCGTTGGGTTGGTTGGTTCCATACACCAGTGGAAGGGCAGAGCAGAGTCCAGTAAACTCACACTGTAGCTAGATACCGCACTGCCCACAGTTAAGGCTGTAGCATCGCTAATAACCCTTAAAACTTTCTCTGGATTGGGAATAAGAAGCGAATATCACCTGTGTGAGTTTAAAAGCCCCAGTGTGTGTGTGTGTGTGTGTGTGTGTGTGTGTGGAGTTGGTAGTGCCAAAGTCAGTGGCAGGGTCCGGCCCGACAGCACTGCTACAATCCAGATAATAAATATCTATAATAAATATCATTATTATTGGGCCAATCTCCCCCAACAACATGGCCACAGTGAAAGATGACACCAGGGACTCTGCTGGATATTGGCAATATATCAGCATTGATTATTGAGAGAGCTGACAGAGAGAGGGAGGGAAAGTTAATAAAAACTAATAAAAAAGACAAGGAATACAGAAAGAACAAGGGCTGGAGATGGATTGGCTCCTTATTCACTATGGGAGAGAAGGAAGGGAGGAGGAAGAGAGACATGGATTGGAGATTGGAGACAGCATTACTCCAAACTCAAGAGTCTGTGCGTGTGTGTGTGTGTGTGTGTGTGTGTGTGTGTGTGTGTGTGTGTGTGTGTGTGTGTGTGTGTGTATTTGTATGTGGGCTTCTGTTTTTTTGTTTGATTTTTTTCTTCCTGTATTGAGTAAGTCTTCAATGCAGGGAAAAGATGCAAAAATAAACAACACACCCACACATTCACACCTCTGAATGTCTTATTCCTGGGTGTCGTCAGTTTACCGAAAGGAGTGCGTGAATTTCAACATATGAATTCATTAACAAACCAATCCCTCTATAACACACACTCTGCCCCCCCCCCCCCCCCCCGCCCCCCCACACAAACACATACAATCATCCCCATAATGCATCACATCCATGATATGCTGGTAAATCTATACATCATGTCAGTACATGGATTTGGGTGAATATCTAATTACATCTTTCTCTTCTCCCCCTCTATGTTACTGTAACACACGCACGCACACACACACACACACACACACACACACACACACACACACACACACACACACACACACACACTGTTGTGGCGAGAGGATATGAGCGTCCAGGCTTTGTGTTTGGTGGTGGGCAGAGACAGAGCTGTGCGTGACAGTGAGAGAGTGTTGTCCATTCTAATGGGCTCTTGTTACCGTGCCGACAGAGGCAGTACCACGGCTGTTGGCGGCTATTGATTTGGGCCACACTGTTATTGATGAGTGAGAATTTAATTCAACCAGCTCGTTTGTCAACATGACATCACCATTTAACCATAACCATGACATACCTCGAACACACACCCATGGCCCAAGCACAATACACACACACTAACACAACACACGATACAAACACGTCCACAAAAAAGCAATGTGGTCAAGATTACTTCGTTGAGTCTTGCACATGGTGTGCTTTGCTGTGCTGTATATTTCTTCTTTTTTCAGGTACTGGTATAAAATTGCCTTATTCAAAAATAATATTCTGTATCTCCAAAGTGAGCACAGTAATACCTAAAGACTAGCTGAAGAGCACAGCTGAATCTCTTATCTTCTGGGTCTTGGTGCTTTGATGAATATTTCATTACTAGTATTTATGACTGCAGTGAGCAAACACAATTTTTGATGTAATCAAATTGCTATCCCATTTTTCTGAGAGCATATTTGTGCTTGGCAAAAAACTATGGGGCGAATTCACTAAAGCAAATTGCGCCCGCTAATTGCACCATAATATTGCGCGTCAGTTGCGCCCGCTATGTGCTCCGTTTTAAAAACCTATTCACTAAAGACATTGCGCTAATAATATCCCAGCGCAAACACGCCCATTCGGTGTTTGCGGCTGGGTGCAATTTGCTGCTGATATAGGAAATGACTATAAATACTGCGCATACAGCGCATACAACTCGTATGCATATCATTGGACGATGGCAGACAGAAAAAGAAAGATACGATTTTCAGACAGCGAACTTGAAGGCCTCACGGACGAGGTTCAAAAACATGTCTCACAGCTTTCGGCAAAAAATATCACGACTGCAGCAAAAAATCATATTTGGGGTTTAATTTCCCAATCAGTCAGTGCCATTTGTGTGTGTAAACGCGGAAGACTGCAAACGGAGGTGGAATGATTTGAAAAGACGAACAAAGGAAAAATTGTCATTTTATGTTATGCAAGTTGCAGCACGATGATCTGGCATACTTTTGGGGGAGTGTATAACATTGCCCCACCGGTACGATCTAGGCATCTAAACGGCTTTTCAGGATTCCAAATGTGCACTCAATCACACCGCGCGTCCTGATGTGAGCCCGGTTGTACGCCGCCTCTCCAACGTTGGAAGGATTACGCACGGGAGGCATCATCCATGGCTGAAGATGATACCTGCCGTCACCTATGATACAAAAGCAAAATATTTTCAAGACCATTCAAATAAAACAAATATTGTGTAGGCTATGTTTTTATTTATTTATTTATTTATTTATTTATACCTATATCGGCCCCCAGCTGTGAACAGCTATAGGGAATGCGCAGTTTCGCGTATAGACTATTATACGCACAGTTTCGTGCTATGTAGGCTTTTATATTCATTGGGGGAGCTTGGACTCGCTGGGGACGGGTGGAGAGACGCATAGTCAACTGAGCCTCCCCAGACGCGACTTCATCCTCCAGTTGGCTGAAGAGCTGCGCGCTCTGGTGTCCAAACAGCTACCGCGGTGGTTCTAGTGTTAAATCAAAAAGTGACCTTCTTCTAAATATTCTCTCACGAACAACATGCCTGGCATTGCGATGCCTTCGCCTCTCAACAATCACTGCTGCAATGATCAGCGGACAGGCTGGCCGCGACACACCCCTTGCGCTTAAATACCACCACGTTTCTGAAAACGGTATTAATTTCACTTTAACTGCGTGAGGCAATTAGCGCCGATGTTTGTGAATTGGGCGGGTTTTGCAATAATGTTCATTTGCATAGAAAGGGGAACATTCTCCGCCCATATTACCTAATTTAAATATGAGCTAATAACACCGGCGCAGAGCAACGCAATGACGAACGCAACGCAGTTAACACCGTATTTCACCCTTTGCGAGGGCTTTGTGAATAGCAAACATAATTTTTGACTTATTTGCACAGGCTTTGCGTCAGGAAAAGCTGCGCAATCCTTTAGTGAATTCGCCCCTATGTATATTAAAAGAATGGACATATGAATATTTAATATTATTTTCACAGTCGTTAGATGTTTCTTCACAGTACATTCATTTTTAAAGAATGAAAAACAGAAGAATAGTCAAGTTCTATTTTTATTATGCTTTTATTTTTACATAGGGTCTACGCAAAAGAATATACCATTTGTTTGTCACAGTACATGTAAAGTATGTAATACTGTACATGATCTATCTCCAGAGATCTCGTGGAAGCCTTATGTCTCATAGGGGTGAAATGTAATGTTATACATGTCATTTGTTAATTACAAACCTTTAATAGAAAGCATCGCAATGGTACTGTGTATATGTATGTGACTAAAATAGCAATTAACTCATTATTTTATACTTTTCTGGTAGATGGACTTGACTCCTCCTGACTACCATGCTCGGAACTTACCCTGGAATTCATCTTACTGTGCGTCATGTTCTATAAAATACAATGATATGGATAGTCTATTACATCAATGGCACTTACTGGATAACAAGTTCAATGCATGTTTAACAATGGTTGACAGTTTATCATACAAAAGACATGATGATCACGCATCTCCAAACATTCGTGTCGCAAAAAGCATATAACCTTTTGTTGACACCGACAAACTCTGTGAGCCGTGATCCTCAAATGTCTTTGTTATTGTAAAGCATCATTGCATCCAGTTATTACACCACTGGAATAGAATCACGTCTTCTGGGAGAGGCAATGACAGAGACTCCATTTTAGTCTAGGTGCTCTTCGGCAACAATTGCGGGGAGTTAAGGAAAGAGCAGAGCTATATTTCTCTGTGTGGAGTGGCCCGATGGGAAGCTGGACGGTCAGCCCCAGCAGCGGGCCCCGTGGTGAGAGTGGTCCAGCGGGGGTTCTTGGCTGGATGGAGAGACCTCCCCCAGGGGTCTTCTCTCTCTAGAACCCCCGGGTGTCCTCGGGTCCCTGCGGAGTGGTGCTACTGTGCAGAAGCCCTAGGCTGGACAGACAGACAGACAGACAGACAGACAGACAGACAGACAGACAGACAGACAGACAGACAGACAGACAGACAGACAGACAGACAGACAGACAGACTGAGACTGCTGTGTAGTCAAGGGTTTACGGAGGTATACAGAGTATACCCACTTCTTTATCTACAGACACACAGTATGCCCACTTCTTATTCACCACTGATGTAAAAACTAACCCATTTTAGAAATGTTGCTGTTATAGTATACCCACTTCTTCAGTCAGCACTACACCACAAGACAGAGAGTTTGGTGTTCCAATGCACTCATCAGAATGGTCAGGTCTGTCTGAATGGGGCATATGGAACATGTATGTGATTTGTGTGTGTGTGTGTGTGTGTGTGTGTGTGTGTGTGTGTGTGTGTGTGTGTGTGTGTGTGTGTGCGTGCGTGTGTGCGCGCGTTCACCTTCACGTGCGCTTATATTACAAAAGTTTGTTTGCACACAATCACTGGAGTGGCAACTAATTGGCTGTGCCCATAAATCATTTCCAGGTCATGGTCATTGATTCATTTAGCATGTCAGAATATCCCAATGCCAACGCCAAGTGTGTAAGTTGGGGGTTGTGTGTACATGAGTTCATATTGTTCGATGTCAGATGAAGAAACAGAAGAGTTGAACGGAATAGTGCGGGGGAAGGATGCTGTAGGTGTTGCCCCCCCTCTACCATCCTCCTCCCCTCCAACACCATCTTATTTCCCCCTTCTTCAATCTCACACACCCTCCCTCCATCCCTCTCCTGCACAGACGCGCACAACCACACTACATTCTACAAGAAATAATTGCTTTTGTCTGGAAGGAGTACGGGGAGGAGGGATAGGGCCGCGCGCGGCTCCCTCTGTCCAGGAAGGGGGGTGCGTGAGGGACAACCAGGCGCTTCTCCTCCTGTTCCCTCCCTCCCTCTCATCCCTCCCTCTCTCTCTCTCTCTCTCGTTGGACTTGCGGATGTCATCTGTCATACGTGCAGCGGAGGGAGGGAGAGGGACAATAAAACCCGCTTGTACAATCGTGGCGTCTTCCTCTACAGACAGATGAGGAACTGCGACACACTTTCATAATTTGATGTCATTTGATGTATTTCCATATGTCCATGTAAAGCAGACTACTAATACATATAATAATAAGTGGAATTATATTTTTAATAATACCAAGGTATATTGTTTTTAAAATATAAACTGTGTAATAATCATACTGATAGGAGAAGTGGGGTAATAGTAGCCTAACTCTGATAATGATCATAATATTTCCTCCTGTTAATAAAAAAAACTGTAGGCCCAGTTATCGAATTGTAATAAAGATGTCTTCAGAGTTGAGGATGTGCAGCCAGGTACAGGAGGGGTCTCACTCAGTGCTATCGATTTGCCCGTATTGACTGCGATGTTTAACGTATAGATTTTTCTATTTAAAAATCTATATCGACAATAATCTGGCCTGTAAGCGCGCGGCGTGGACTGACGCTGTCTGGTAATTGACAGCTGGTAACATATTGGTTTTGGCACGAGGAGAGAGACGCAGGGAGTGAATACATGATGATGAAGGAGAGGGAGGGAGAGAGAGGGAGAGGGAGAGAGAGAGAGAGAGAGAGAGAGAGAGAGGGAGGGAGAGAGAGAGAGAGAGAGAGAGAGAGAGAGGAGGGAGAGAGAGAGAGAGAGAGAGAGAGAGAGAGAGAGGGAGAGAGAGAGAGAGAGAGAGAGAGAGAGGGAGAGAGGGAGAGAGAGAGAGAGGACCATGGGCGCGCACTCGGAATGTTTAGTTAGCGGGGAGATGTAGGGGGCACCGGCCTCAGCTGCTAGTTTACCGTCTCACTCGAATGCATAGCAGCCCATAGGGCCCATGACTTAGCCTATACAAGCCTTACCTGTAACAGTCTCCTATGGGCTTTCAGGCCATCGCATCTTCCATAGTATCCTGTATGTTTAGATGAACAGGAGACATTTTGAAGTCTGACATGATTCAGTCAATGACTAATGAACCACTTGTGCGTAGTTAACGCATTGGAATGTATGAAAGAGAGATCTGCGTTATTCTAGCAAGTTAATGTGTTGCATTGGACTTTCTGTGCAATTTGGGAAAGTCAAATGCATTGTATGTGCATCCCAAACCTAGGGCGTACTATAACCGCACTCTTTAAGGCATGTCCCTGCAAAGTGCAATAGGCTAGGCTACTTTATAACTTTTTAATAGAGGATAATGAGCATAAAAGTGTTGCATTAGAAGACTAAAGGTGCATTCCACAACGTTTCAACGCGAAAATAAACAATGAGCTTTAGTTAAATAAGCTAAATTCATTTTTTTAAGAATCAAAGAAAATAACCAAGTAATAAGCAGGAATCATATAGGATAATAATCAACTTCATTCCAGTCTGTGTGGTAAGGAAGGGTGTGTAGGTGAGCAATAGCTAGTATTGCTTTGGTCCATGCGCTTATCTCTGATCTCAGTCTCCCAGACAGGCTGCAAGGTAATGATCACTATTCTCATCATTATAGCTGGTATTATTAAGAGGAAAGACCAAAAATCAATACAGGATACCTTTTGCAGCGGTGGTGAAAACGAGGGAGGGGGGGGGGGAGAGAAAGGATAGAGGGAGGGAGGGGAGGAGGAGGGTGTGGGGGTGGGGTGGTAATGTGTGAGTAGTAGCGGGTGCTCTCTCGCTTCAATGTTGCGGGCAGCGTATAGTGGCAGATCGCTAGAATACTGGAGGGAGTCGGGTCGAATGTGCTATTGGGGTTCCCAAATAACGGGGACAAACAGACAGACAAAAAGACACACAGACGGATGGACGGAAAGATAGGCAAGTGTTCCGAAAAAGCGTGAAGCGTAACGGATTCCGCTCTCTTTTTGTGTTGTTACGGACCTTTATTTATTTATTTATTTGCTTTATTTATTTATTTATCGATTGATTGCGTTTTAATTACTGCCTTGTGACAGCGAGCGAGGGAGGAGGAGCCCAAGCGCGCACGTTGTGTAGCCTCAGTAATGTTTATTTATTTCTGTTGATTAGCTTAATTGAGCTATTTTACATTTATTTGAAACACTAGTCGCTGCTTTGTGCGCGCGGATGAATGTGTGTGTAGCCTATGCCAGAAAGAGACACTGCGTTCAGCTAGAAACCAAATACAGATAAACCAAATATAACGAAAATCCAAATACTACTATTATAGCCTATTGCTGGTCTTTGACGGGTATTTGTCTGTGCGACTACATTTAGCATCTGCAATGTAACACTATTAACAGTCTTATTTCCTATACCAAAGCTCCAGTACCGTGGGACCAGCATAATATAGGGGGCTATAGTGACCGTTCTCATGCCTTTCGAATACGGAAACATTGTTGAACAGAGAGAAGAGAATGGCATGCCTGGGAGAATAGTTAGAAGGTTTAAATCAAGTGATTGCAGTCCATTACCTGCTTTCAAGTAGAAAGAGAATCGTATTTAACACCAGGCTGCTGACACTATGCCTTTATTATAACGCTTTTAGGCCTATGACAACTTTTGCAACAGTGAGGTTGTAGGTTTTTTCCATCTATCCGTCTGTGTGTTGTCTGGACTGCGCGAAAGCTATTTCTTTAATTGCTGCACACCGAAGGGACCACCGTTCATATGGTCTATGCATATATTTACACCAGAAGTCATGCTGTCAAGAAGCATACTTCCAACAATGTAAATAGAACTATAATATCTGCATAGCCTAAATGTGTACACACATCAACCAGTAACGAATGTTTTAAGTTCTCGATACCAAATATATTCCAAACGCTGTCTACCTGAACAACGGACGAAGATACAGAAGAGAGACGTCTTGTCACAATACTTCTGTAAGATTATTAACAAAAAACAGTGGACGGAGCAAGATCATGTTTGTTCCCTTGCCGGTGCCGTTCATGTTTCAGAGAACTGCCCCTGACCTCAACGCCTGGCGTCTCAAGTCCCCGCTGCCCCTACGTTCCAACTCTGGTAAGACATTTTCCGTTTTCCTGTCACTTCCCTTCCATGTCGGAGAAGCTCGGTCATGCATACCCGCCCCACCTTGAGACTCCACGTTGCGCGCTTCTCCGTGCCGATTATGCTCTTGGAACGGGGAGTGCTGTTGGCACACACACACACACACACACACACACACACACACACACACACACACACACACACACACACACACACACACACACACACACACACACACACACACACACACACACACACGCCTCCGTCTCCTGTGTTGAAGGCTGAAATACACTTCTCTCTACTCAGTCCATTTAAATGTTTACATCAAAGCAGCCTTTGCGGATACACACGTCCAGTTTGATTGTAGATAATTGCGTAAAAATCTCCTTTCGTTTGCAATTCTCTTGAAAGAACACATGCGCGTGGTGCGCCACGGTTCAATCGTCGTTGTTGATCCATTCTCACCCGGCGATGTCTCTCTGCCTCCGTGTGTGTTTTTGTGTCCTCTCCGTCTCCATCCTTCCCCTCTCCTCCACTCCCTGCGCCTGTGCCTCAGCCTCCGTCTCCCCCGAACTACACTCTCGGCAGGCAGGGAATATTCATGCCAACTTATCGATCCTGCGGGGATCGATTCCTGGGCCGGTGGAAGCAGGGAGAGGGAGAGATAGAAGCAGAGAGTAGTGATCGGGGAAGGACGGATGGACGAGAAGAAGGGGAATACAACTACTATTTCATTTTATTACAGTCTTTTTCGATATTCATCAGTGTTACGGATACAGGGATACAGGGCGGTTCATTGAATAGGCCTTAGTGCGCGCTGTTTCATGTAACGGTTATTGTGGATAGTGTGTGCGATGCTTTCTTATCTGTAAACATGACGTATAGGACTTCCAGGGACAACGTTTCTCCCTCCCGACGCGACGGATGTCTGCTTGCTGTGTCAGCCTGGCTGGCATGGTCGCTAGGCTCGGCAGGGGGAGGATATGATGCAGGGAGGAGTAGGAGGGCGGCGGCAGAGGCCGGAGCGCCGTCTGCGTGTCATTTGCACTGAAGCGGAATAAAAGGACGCATGGTGGGGGAAGCCAACACGGCCGCCGCGTGTCACCGTCTGCCGATGTGTCCTTCTGGCTCCGTCTAGCTCTGATACCGGAGACGTGTTGCCGCGATTCACCTTCTTTTTTTTTTTTATCAAGGGAGGGGAAGGATGTGTAATATTGCCTCCGCTCCCTTTTTATGTGGACAGCTGCGAGCAGCCAAGGAGGGATGTTAGATGAGGGGGTTGATGGAAAATAGCATACTGAGGTAATGGGCTGTTATTTTCCCGATGCCTGCTGTATTAAAGTCATTCAGTAGTGCGTATACATATCATGCGTATCAGTGCGTAATGGTGCGTAAATATGGCCGGGTATGCACCTCTGCCGGTGGCTGGCCTCTTAAAGAGACAGGCGCCTTCCTGGTACGCATAGCCTCGGTCCTCCCTACCTCGAATTTTCCCATCAGTTCTGAGACCCATTTAATTCCAGAGTGGAGGGTTCCACTCCTCGTCTACGTAGCGGCTGTCCCTGGAGAGGGGTTTAAGCTGTGCGACAATGAAAGGATGCAGAGAGGCGGAGGGCAAGAAGAGGTGTACAGGGATGAGTGGGACCTGTTACCTGGTGCATCTCTAGAGATGGCACACCAGAGAGAGAGAGAGAGAGAGAGAGAGAGAGAAGAGAAGCAGCGGGGAGGAGGAGGAGGAGGAGGAGGAGCGAGTTTTCGCGCTCCGCACATTGAAAAATGGCGAATGTCAGACCGATATTTTTTTTTAAAGGAACGCATGCGTGCGCGCGAGAGAGAGAGAGAGAGAGAGAGAGAGAGACGCTGCTGAAAG
>NC_140243.1:23194413-23204413 GCF_949987555.1 Borostomias antarcticus
CTCCCTTTCTTCTCCTTCTCCACCTACTGCCTCTTCATCCTCCGTCTCTCTCTCGGTAGGAGTGCTCTGCTCGGAAATCCATCTGTACTTCTCCCTCTCATTCCCTTGTGCAATCTCTCCTCCATTCCTTCTGTTCTCCTTCACTTCCGTTCCGTTCTTCTTGCTCTCTCTCTCTCTCTCTCTCTCTCTCTCTCTCTCTCTCACTGCAGAGGAGGAGTGTTAGGGCATTTGGATGTTCACACACAGGAGCGGTTGTGTTTGGGCCAAATCTCACACCCCCAGCACGGTCCATTATTGTGCCGAATGTACAGAGGTTTTCTCAGTGTTTATTTGTGCCAGTTTGTGGTATCTGCCCGGTAGAGAAGCACATCATCCCTTATTGATTCTCTCTGCACTAGGCTACTAACCGCATCAAGTACAGCCGTTGCCACTAGTTGGCTTGGAAAATTAGGAGAGACATGGAGAGAGAGGGAGGGGGAGAGAGAGAGAGAGAGAGACCCCTCCTTGCCCTGTACATGGGGTGCGCGCCCCTCTGTCCCTTTGTCTGCCTGTGAAGGGAAGGGGGGGGGGGGGCAGCAGGCGGAAGGAGGGGGAGTGACTAAGTGACCTCTCGCTCCCCGTTCTTTTGACTGGCCCGTGTTCTGTCGGCGTTGTCGCCCATGTCCCGCTCCCTCCCTCCGCTTTCATCCTCTTTCGTTCCCCTCTTTTTTTTTGGGGCCCGGCTGGGTTTGCCATGGCTGTTGCCGTCTTTTTTTCTCCTACTCTCTCTCTCTCACTCTCTCTCTCTCTCTCTCTCTCTCTCTCTCCCTGGTGCTGTGCAGAGCGACAGCAGGGTTGCCAAAGTGACTGTAGGACACATTAAGGCCCATAAAAGCTGAGGCCGCGGCTGCACTCTTCACCGCCAGTCAGGGGTAGTGTATAAAAATGAGTTTAAATGACTCTGTGATTACACAAGAACGCAGAGAGAGAGAGAGAGAGACGGAGAGAGACGGAGAGAAAGATAATGTGGTGAAGGATAGGCAGAGAGAAGGAGAGAGAGTAAGGAGGTGAGGGGGTGGGGGTGCTGACAGAAAGTGTTTCCATCTTTCCAAGGTAGAGAGAGAAGAAATAACAGAAAGAAAAGAAACCACAAGAATGGACCGCAAAACAAACTCCACAGGCCCCTCTCCTCCCTGTCACCCATGTCCATAATTGGCCACATGCTGCCTTGAGTGACAGGTGTAATCATCAGTCAAATTATGACAGAGGGGAGGGGGCGGAGGCCATGGAAGCAGAGGAGAGGGGAACAGGGGACGAGGGAGGCGCAAGGCTGAAAGGAAGTGCTTTGATCTGAGGAAGAGAGCAGGACAGCGGAGGAACAGCTCCGAATACATGTAGACCTGTTGTCCACATGCTGCTCCCCACTGACTGACTGACTGACTGACTGACTGACTGACTGACTGACTGACTATTGGAGTTAACAGACAGACGAACAAACAGACAGACAGACTTGCAATACCATCCCCAGATCAACACCAGCTATTAACATTGGCTAACAATAGTATACTGTAGCTAGGCCTAACAGCAAATGGTCCTTTAAGAGCAGGCTAGCACTGTAGAATAGCTGGAAAATTATACTTTAAACTCAAACTAGAACAGTAATTATACAACACTGTCAAGTCCTCATGTGTTGGCGCAATCAGTTATTCAACTTTCTGATTTTCACTTGCATTTGACGTTTTAAGTGGGATTTTAGTAGATTCCAAGAGTGAGTTGAGGAGAGGAGAGCCTGTCTAACGTGGTTTGTGGTAATTATCAGGCGTGCTGATGAAGGCCTTTGATTCCCTGTCTGTGGTGTTGTGCTCATTAGCGGTTAGAGCGCTAGCTAGCGTGGCGGAGGCTGCCCATCAGATCCTATTAGGCAGCTGAACATACACGCTGAATTAGGACCGGGAGATTAAGGAGAGATGAAACTACACGCACGCGCGTACACACACACACACACACACACACACACACACACACACACACACACACACACACACACACACACACACACACACAGACACACACACACATTGTCTTTCACACACAGACCAACAATACACATTCTGATGTTGCACACTATTGCCGCTTCTGTTTTGAGGTGGGAATAATGGGCAGTAAATCCTTCTCAGAAAAAGATAAATGCAAATCTTGAATAATCTCTTCTTTCTTATTCTCTAGCACTCTCTGCATGTCAGTCCTCTCCTCTCCTATCTTCTCTTCACTCCTCTCTTCTCTCTCCTCTCCTCTATCCTCTCCTATCATCTCCTCTCTTCTCTCCTCTCTCCTCTCCTCTCTCCTGTCTCCTCTCCTTTCTTCTCTCCTCTCCTCTCTTCTCTCCTCTCTCCTCTCTCCTCTCCTCTCTCCTATCCTCTCTCCTCTCCTCTCTCTTCTCTTCTCTCCTCTCTCCTCTTCTCTCCTCTCTCCTCTCCTCTCACCTCTTCTCTTTTCCTCTCTCTTCTCCTCTCTCCTCCCCTCTCTCTCTCTCTCCTCTCCTCTCTTCTCCTCTCCTCTCTCCTGTGATGGAGTGATTATTGAGGAGATGTTCCTGTGTTCAGTGGTCGTTGATGAAGTCTGCCTTTGTCTGTCTGTGCTGCCCTGTCGCAACCGGGAGACCGCTTATAGCAAAATCAATACAGAGTAGGAGTGAGGGAGGCAGGAATAGAGAAGAAGAAGAGAGAGAGAAGTGTGTGTGTGTGTGTGTGTGCGTGTGTGTGTGTGTGTAGGAGTTGGGGGGTGGATGCAGGCAGGTAGAGAAAGTGTGAAAAGGTAGAGAGGGAGCTGGAACCAGGAAGAGTATTGAACAGTTAGACGAGAGCGTGAATGACACACTGTAGCTGCCTTTCTGCCGTAATGGAATCTTTGTGTTCGCGGACGGTGGAATTGCTGGAAGTCGGTCTGCTTTTTTGTGTGTTTTGTTTCGTTTAGTTTTGCGACCGCGCGCATCTGAGTGGCCTTGACTGAGGGGCGCGGGCGGCGTCCGCGTGTGCAGCAGGTGCGTCGGGAGGACAGGATACGCTATCTGCGCTTGAGGATCTGCCGTGTGCGTGTGTGTGTGTGTGTGTGTGTGTGTGTATGTGTGTGTGTATGAGCCCGCCGCACCCTCCGTCCCCAGAGCGGAGCCCGGTGTGAAGGGAGGAGAGGGAGAACAGGAAGAAGGGATGGGGAGAAAGAAAGGGGGTGGGGGGGGCTGCTGTGTGAGAGAGGCACAGCTGGGAAATGAGAAATACAACCCCCCCCCCCACCACACACACACACACACACACACACACTACCCTGCACTCACCCATACGGTGTACACGTGCGCACGCACACACGCGCGCGCATTCCCGATCCCCATCTCTTTATCCCCCCTTCAGGAAAGAAGGTGGGAGGAGGTTGGGGGGGGGGAGGGCGGGGTAGGGAGAGATGGAGAAGGGGACAGATAGGGGCATTAAAATTCATGGCTTTTTTTTTTTTCGTGCTGAAAATCAATAGTGTTTACTATGAATGAGGGGAGCAGTGGACAACAGTGCTACCGGGGAGGTGGAGGCGGAGGGGGGTGGGGGTTCAGGAGGAGGAGAGATGGAGGGAGGGGATAGGGAGAGGAAGAGAGGAGGAGGGGTGACTTTATTACTCTAGGTAGAGGCACCAGAGGCCAAGGTTAAAGACCGGAGGAGGCAGGGCGAGAGAAGGAGGGAGGGGGGGGGGTGGGAAGGAGAGAGAGAGGGAGGGAGAGATGGAAGGAGAGGGTGACTAGAAAGACGGATGCCGAGGCCAGATAAGCACTGATACACAGACAGTGGTCGAGGGTGGACGCACGCACGCACAGACTTGCACGCACGCACGCACACGCGATCATGCCTAATGTAGCTGCAGTCACACACTCACTGACTTACATTATCAACGACTTCTCTTTGTCCTCCTCTCTAGAATCCTTCACCGTTTTCTACCGCTGCGCCTCTCTCCCTCCCTCCCTCCCTCCCTCCCTCCCTCCCTCTCTCTGCCTCTCTCTGACACACAGTCCTGTTGCGTAGATCCTGTGTGTGTGTGTGTATGTGTGTGTGTGTGTGTGTGTGTTAATTGCAGGCCAGCTGATACAGCTGATTGGTCATCAGACAGACAGAGGCCAATACGGCCGCCACCTCCGGACCAACGCACACTGGACCACATCCAGCAGTGCTAACTAACCAGCACTGCGCCATCTGATGCCTGTGGAAAGGCTGACCGCTCGCTCAGAGCTGCTTAGCAGGCTTCAGACAGAACTGTCTGCTTAGGGTTGTCTACGTTTGATCATAGCAGGAAGGAAACTATACAGGATGGATGGTTTTGATGCATCTCAGAGATTTTCTAAAATAGTGTGCTCATATTCAGTTAACATGGCCAGTTATAGGAGATGCATGCAAGACGTCAAAATGATGTGTTCGTAATATTTAAACAGAGAATAGACAAAACAGACATCAAAGTCTCTGTTTTGTGTTTGATATGTGGTTAGTGTGTGTGTGTGTGTGTGTGTGTGTGTTTGTGTGTGTGTGTGCGCGCATGCGCACACACCCATGGAATGTGTTATCGTATCGGTGTGCGTGTGTGCGTGTGTGTGTTTCTGTGTGTGCGTGTGTGTGTGTGCGCGCGGGCGGAGTGATATATATTCAGCCTGCTCATGCATTATGGAGTGAGCAGGTGAGAGTCGAGTGGATGTGAACTGCTGGCATGTGGAGGAGGTTCAGGGCCAATCGGACTGCTCCTCTGCATTAGCATACATCTCCATTTCAAATGCCTCTGTCAATCCTGCCACACATGGGTTATTCAACAGTAGATATTGATCAGATATTATGCACGCCAGATCTATACTGTATAAAGTATTTGATATGTATATTGTACAGCACATGAATATATTGCATACTGGGCTATTTGATGTGGATATAGTTTAGCATTGACAATAGAGAACAATAGAATAGTGTGCATGTGTGTGTGTGAGAGAGAGGGAGAGAGAGAGGGAGAGAGAGAGAGAGAGAGAGAGAGAGAGAGAGAGTGTTAGGCCTCACTCAGCTCCATCAGAAGATCCAGTGTGTTGTGTCTAACGTTTTTCAAAGCTTTTGGCGGGGGTCCAGGGGCCCTCGGGGGCCCAGACAGAGAGATGGGGAGGACAGGTCACCTCCACCAAGAACTCCATGGAGCTATGAACGTCCTGGTGCAGTGGGATGATGGATGGGATTTGATAACGTGGGGATCTCGTTAATCGGACTACCTTTTCCATTATCGAGAAATTTTCCCGCCTGTCATATTGTGATTTTTACTAGCGTGCTCACTTGGAAGCACACTCAATCTGGCCCCCACTAAACGTGGAGCGTGAGGGTGAGTGTGGACGAGGGAGAGGACAGAGTTGGGGAGGTGAACCGTTGTGACCAGCGGTTTGGTATTCAGCCCTCAACGAAGTGGGGAGCAGCAGGAAGTGTGTTTGTTTGGGATTGAAATGAACAACCTGCCTCTTTCCTAATCTCACGCTCTTTCGTCGCCCCTTTTTTATTCCTTTTCTTGTAGGCCTACTGCCTCTTTATATTCCCACTCTCCTTCTCTGTCTTTTGCTCTAGGAATTCCGTACGCCGCCAAATTTTTCATCTCCTTCCTGCTTGCTCTCTCTCTCGCTCTCTCTCTCAGCAGTCTGTTCCCCTAGCGACCGTTTCCAAGGTGCCCATTCCCCGGGACTGGGGGAGGGGCTCTGTGATGTCATGCATGCATAACCATACACCTGTAATCCTGGCCGCTCTCTCTCTCTCTCTCTCTCTCTCTCTCTCTCTCTTTCACTCTTCCCCTCTGTTTCTCCTTCAGTCTTGCCCTCTTGCTCTCGCTTCTCTCTTTCTCCCCACTCACTCACTGCATCTTTATTTCCTCTCCTCCTTTCTCTCTCTTTGCTCCTCTCTCTCTTTCTCTTTATTCCTCTTTTATGTGTCTCTCAATCTCTCTTGCCAGTTTTTTTTTACGATATATTTTCTACCAGCCAAGTATTTCTTCCCAACAAAATTGTAATTATTGTATAAAATACAATGCCACTTCATGGGAACTGTCAGACTAGGTTTTTTTTTTTTTTACAGTGTGGAGCATATCTCTTCACTTTCTGTTGAAGAGAAGGACAGTTGGGATGACCTCTATCCATGCTGTAACATACTGTAACTCTCTACATCTATTCCATGTTTAAAAGGTCATTTGTCAAACCTGACATTTTCTGGCCTTACCAAAGGTTCCTTCAATATCTGTCATCCCTATTAGAATGGTCATTTTTATCTTGTTTGTGTGTTTCTAGTGCACAGTATATGTGTTGTACAACTTGCTGAGAGTAACATATTGCCTGATATCTACCAAATTAGGTTGAAGTCATATTTTATCACTCTAGACAGCTGCTTTCACAAAACGTGTGTGTGTGTTTGTGTATATGTATGTGTGTATGTGTGTACAGTATGTGTGCAGTGTGTGTGTGTGTGTGTGTGTGTGTGTGTGTGTGTGTGTGTGTGTGTGTGTGTGTGTGTGTGTGTGCACGCACATGTGTGTGTGCGTGTGTGTGGACCTGGAGGTGGGTCTAGGTTGCCTGGCGATGGGGCCAGAGGTCTTTAGCAATGTTTAGAGGAGCAGGAAGTGTGTCTGAGTAGTTACTCCCAGCCTCTCACTGGTCTGATTAGGGATTAGCGTGTGTGTGTGCGTGTTTGTATGTGTGTGTGTGTGTGTGTGTGTGTGTGTGTGTGAAAGACAGATAAAGAGAGAGCGAGAGAGCTTTACTCTGAGGGCTCCTACAGTAGTGACTGGCAGAGGTGGGTGGTAGGGCAAGGATGGTGTGTGTGTGTGTGTGTGTGTGTGTGTGTGTGTGTGTGTGTGTGTGTGTGTGTGTGTGTGTGTGTGTGTGTGTGTGTGTAGCCGGAGGAGGATGTTTTTGCTCAGCTCAGGTTGTCTGTTTCTTCGGCAGGGCTTTTGTTCCTCTGGCATTCCTCCATTTTGGTTTTTGTCATGGTGGATCAGACAAAAGGAGGCCCCACAGCAAGCCTCCACACCCCCTGTCAGGTTCAAAGCTCTCTCTCTCTCTCTCTCTCTCTCTCTCTCTCTCTCTCTCTGTCTGTCTCTCTCTCTCTGTCTCTCTGTCTCTCTCTCTCTCTCTCTTCTTCTCTGACCTGTGTTTTGGTAGCTCCCTGTTGAGGTTAAGGGGATCAGTTCGTCTCTCAGACAGATGAATGATGCGGAAGGGAGGTGAAAGTTTTAACCACAAGCGTCAGTATTAACCATCTCTGATCAGCAGCAGAGAATTCAGCGAGGCGCTCGAGTACCTGGGACCTTTTATTAACGATCTTCCTTTTACACTTTTCTCCTTTTCGTTCTATCCTTTCTCTCTCTCCCTATGCCCTTTGTGCATCCTGTAGCCATTGCTCTCTCTCTCTCTCTCTCTCTCTCTCTCTCTCTCTCTCTCTCTCTCTCTCTCTGTCTCTCTGTCTCTCTGTCTCTCTCTCTCTCTCTCTCTCTCTCTATTGATCTAGTCATAGTTTTCCCAGTCTTCACAGTACTGGCCCGCTCTAATCAATACAGATAATTGTCTGCTCTCGCCCGATGCCAAACACAACCCCCCCCCCCCCCTTTTATCAATGAACCCCAGTCTCCACTAGTCCTACCTCCCACCCCCCTCCTACCGTTCGGGGATTCCCTCCCCTAATGACAGGAGATAACCTGCTTTCTTTACCGATTTTCTGCCCCCCCTACACACACACACACACCCTCCCCTCCCTCTCTCTCTTCCTCCCTTTTCTCTCTCTTTCATCGATTACCGTGGGAGTTGGCCTCGCCCGCGCGCCCCCCACAGATGTAAACACAGTCGCCGGTCGCGCCGCGGTTCAGTTTACGTTCGCCCGCGTGGCCGGTCACCGACGCGGTCCTTCCGGGCACTTCGTTGAGGTGCACACTTCACACCTGACTCGTCAGTTAAGAAAGCACCCAGCAGGTCTGCATCCAGCAGGTCCACCTTGTAGTCTAGCATAGGACGACCTTTGACCCAATGAACTTCTGAACTGACTATCATAGCAGGTTCCAGCGCCGGGTCCTTGAATATTCTTATTCCTAAAACGGGAATGCTTCTGCTTCCTAAGCCGGGCGTTCCTAACCAGCTGTAATGGCTGGGAATCCAGAGTTAGGATGTTTAGGAAAGAGCCAGGCTAGTATATACTGCAGTACTGAAACACTAGTATTGGACTGTTTGCACCATACATGTTATGAACCTCTCCTCACATTTCAATTCCTCTGAGGTGTAATAATACATCCAGCCAGCCAAAGTGCAGCTCCGTAAGGAAGGTGTATGCGTGTGTTTCTACTTGTTTGTGCATGTGTGTGTGTGTGTGTGTGTGTATGCACACTTGCGTGTGTGTGTGTGTGTGTGTGGATGTATCTGTGGATTTATGCATGTGTGTGCTTGTGAGAATATATTAATCTCAGCATCGGTCATCTGCAGGGCTCTCATACACCAGTCCAGGTCTCTGATATATCACTTGGCTGAATCTGAAACCACACACACACACACACACACACACACACACACACATCGCAGCAAGACCTGTAGAAACTATCTACTCCACTGTTGACTCTTAATATCACATATCGTTCACCATCTGATTTCTCAGGTGATGCTGGTCTTGTGTTTGCTCAGTCTTGTGTCATGTGGACGGAACATGTACTGGATGGAAAGATACTGTTGTTGTTGTATTGTGAGACAAATGAATAGAGAAGTGAGAGTAGTACAACACTATACAATTTCAGACCAACTGAATTGATTTCAGTGTCGTTTTCAGGGAGTGCCCCCGTGTGTGTGTGTGTGTGTGTGTGTGTGTGTGTGTGTGTGTGAGTGAGTGCGTGAGTGCGTGAGTGCGTGAGTGCGTGAGTGCGTGCGTGCGTGCGTGCGTGAGTGTGTGTATGTGTTTGTGTCAGCGTGTCTGGGTGTGTGTTTCTGCGAGTGTATGTCCGTGTGTGTGTGTGTGTGTGTGTGTGTGTGTGTGTTAGAGAGAGAGAGTCCGGAGGCTAGGCTCAAGTTTACACATGTGTGTGATCATCCTAAGCAGGGCTTAGTGGGCCAGCAGCAGTAGTAGTACTAGTGGTGGGGTGAGATGCGCTGCATGTGGGGGAGGGAAGAGACAGCAGGGATCTCTCCCCCTGGGGGATAGTGGACCCTGATCCCCCCCCCCCCAACACCACCCCACCCCACCCCTCTGGACATGGACTTGAACCCCATGCCCCCTGACGGACAATCTGTTCCTGTCCCAGGCGAGGTGAGATCCCCACACATGCTGTTAGGGGATAAAGCGTGTTGGCGTTAGTCGAGTGTTTGATCAGTTGCCTCTGACCAGTTGGTTCCCTCTGCAGAGCAGAGCTCTCTGGGGAAAGAAACAAACAAACGTGAAAATGATGGATGGTATTTGGGTGCTTATATTTTGACTCCCCTTTTTCATTTGAGCTGCGCACATTTTTTTATGGATTAAAAATCACCCAAGCTGAATTCGATGTTGGGACTCTGTGAGCTGGGGTTTGGTAGAGACCTATGCAGGCTCCTTCACCCAGAGAGAGAGCCTCTGAACCCAGGCCCGTGGGGGGGGGGGGGGGTGAGAGGAGCCGGGCTTGTGCATGGCCGGGCCTACTCATTCCTCACCTGTCAAAGAAATCATTCTCACCTTGGAAGAACGAAGGGAAGTGAAGGTGTTCAGAGGAGGAGGAGAGGGAGAGCTACAGTAGGACCGGGAGAAGGGATGGGGGGGGGTTAGCGGTGCAAAGGGAGAGATGGAAAGATGAGGTGCGGAGAGAAAGGAGGATGGGGCGTTGATATATTCTCCTTGTTTGTGTTTGTGTGCGCTTATCTGATCCAGCTCCGCCCAGGCCCGAGTCAAGAGGAAGAAGGCAGACGCCTCTCTCTCCCTCTTAACCTTTGAGAATAAGAGGCTTGAATTTGAATTTCAGAGCGAGGGAGTGCGAGAGAGAGAGA
>NC_140243.1:23219413-23326913 GCF_949987555.1 Borostomias antarcticus
CCCCCTCCCCCACCCCCACCCCCACCCCCTCCTCTGTAGAGAGATAAGTGTGTGGATGTCAGCGGTGGCAGGGGTGTGACCCCCATGACCTCGGTGACCTCGCACCCTGAAGAGCCCAGTGACCTGGAGGAGCTGGAGCAGTTTGCCCGCACCTTCAAACAGAGGCGCATCAAACTGGGCTTCACACAGGTGCGTGTGTCTGTGTGTGTGTGTGTGTGTGTGTGTGTGTGTGTGTGTGTGTGTGTGTGTGTGTGTGCGTGTGTCTGTGTGTGTGTGTGTGTGTGTGTGTGTGAGCCAGATACTGTAGAGAGAGTCAATGGATCTGAGCTAAATGTGACCTCCTCCCCCCTTCTCTCCCTCTTCCTCTCTCTCTCTCTCTCTCTCTCTCTCCCCTTCTCTAATTCTTCCCCCCTCCCCCCTTCTCTCTCTCTCTCTCTCTCTCTCTCTCTCTCAGGGTGATGTGGGCCTGGCTATGGGGAAGCTTTACGGTAATGACTTCAGCCAGACCACCATCTCTCGTTTCGAGGCCCTCAACCTGAGCTTTAAGAACATGTGCAAGCTGAAGCCCCTCCTGGAGAAGTGGCTCAACGATGCAGGTAGTGTACAGTGAGAGAGCCGTATAAATATATACGGTATATGTGCCGACCCTTCTATCCAGTCCATGTTTAGGCCACGTTTAGAGTCCATATTACTCACAGCACAGTTCCCCGTCTCTAATAATGCGTGTTTATCTTTGCGTGCGTGCGTGCATGCGTGCGTGTGTGTGTGTATGTGTGTGTGTGTCTGTCTCCCCCACAGAGATCATGTCCATAGACAGCACCCTGCCCAGCCCCAGTTCCATGTCCTCCTCCTCGCTGAGCTTCGAAGGCCTTCCGGGGCGTCGCAGGAAGAAGAGGACCAGCATCGAGACCAACGTCCGCGTGGCCCTGGAGCGCGCCTTCATCACGGTCAGCTGTGTGTGTGTGTGTGTGTGTGTGTGTGTGTGTGTGTGTGTGTGTGTGTGTGTGTGTCAGACCGACGTGTATGAGTGCATGTGTGCGCTCGCGGGTGTGTGTGCATGCGTGTGTCAGACCGACGTGTATGAGTGCGTGTGTGCGCTCGCGGGTGTGTGTGCATGCGCGTGTGATACTGACGTGTATGAGTGTGTGTGTTTGTGTGCCCCAGCAGAACCAGAAGCCTACATCAGAGGAGATCCTGATGATCGCCGAGCAGCTCAACATGGAGAAGGAGGTGATCCGCGTCTGGTTCTGCAACCGCCGGCAGAAGGAGAAACGCATCAACCCCAACAGCGCCACCCCTCCCCTGCCCAGCCAGGCCCCCGCTGCCCTGCCCACGCACAAGCCCCCCTGCTACAGCCCTCACATGGTACGACCTGCTGGGCCTACATACACTTTATATAGGCTTCCCTCAGCAGCACCAGACCCCCCCTGTTCAAATGGTATGGCTCAGTCTGTATGCTTTACCATAGGGGTCTCAAACTCGCGGCCCGCGGGCCATTTGCGGCCCACCACACCACTCCAACCGGCCCGCGACATGATGTCAGAAATATAATGTACAGTAATCTGGCTCGCTAAATAATGTATTGTAATCGCCGCCAGCAGGCAGGCCTACAATGCGAAATTCAAGTCGCTCAAACGTGGGGCTATGAACGGAATGCAGCTCGCCACCGAGAGGCTGTTTTCATGGTTAACTAACGTTAAGAACACAGACAGTTTCAAGAAAGATGGACATTGCAGTATTTTTTGTGGTGTTCAATGGAAATGCTACCTGCCTGATATGCAAGAACAAAGTCGCCGTTCTAAAGGAATATAATGTCAAGAGCTATTCATTACTAAACATGGAGAACAGTCAGTGTCATAGGGAGACGAGAGGAAAACAAGCCACACAGCTGAGAGGGCTAACGCCTCAGCAGGCTTTCAAGATAAGTGTCTGGCAAGAAATAGAGCAGTAGCCTACAAATGTATTCAAGTGTTTGGTAAGAAATGGAAACAAACTTGAACTTTAATAAATGCAAGTACAGGTCCAGGGCAGGCTTACAGTAGTGATGCATCTTGCAGCTAAAACAGAATAAAGTACAAATGTAGGCTATTCAAGATAAAATAAAAGTAAGGAAAAATGATTTGCAGCACTAACTGTTAAAATATATTAAAATGAATGGAAACCGGTTTGAATTTGTATGGTGAAAATATTAGTTATGGAATAGTCTTGCAACATTTAGAGACTGAGTTGTGAGTCTAGTTATGGAAATGAAAAATGAAATTTTCAGAAATATTGCACTTTCTTATAGTTAGTAGTAGTTGAAGTTGACATTGAAGTGGCCCTCCTATGAGTTGACGATACCAGCAGTGGCCCCAAGCCAATTTGAGTTTGAGACCCCTGCTTTAACACCAGTCATTCAGGACTCTTCCACTTGTCTAATGCAGGGAGAGAGGGATGACATCAGATGAAAATATGCAATTTGAGATGTGCCCCATTTATCCACCTTTGTAATTTCATCTACCTACCTCTCTCTCTCTCTCTCTCTCTCTCTCTCTCTCTCTCTCTCTCTCTTTCTCTCTCTCCCAGATGTCCAGTCAGCTGTCCCAGGCTGTGACCAGTCTCAGCACAACAGTGACCACCATGTCATCAGTCTGCCCTCTGACCTCTAGTCTGAGCTCCGCCCACCCCTCCCTTAGCTCCGCCCCCTCCTCTGTGACTCCTCCCCCTCGCAGCACAGCCAGCCCAGCCACTCCCAGCCACAGCACACTGAATCTCAACACAGGGTGAGGATGGACAGACACGTGTGCACCAAGGTTATAATAGTTTTGCTTTTTTCATTAGTTTTTTATTTTAATATCGTTTTAACTTTTTGTTTTCAATTTCAGTTTAGTTTGTATTAGTTTTAAAGCAGGTTTGCTAGTTTAGTTTCGTATTTATTTTGAAAATGCACGGTTTTAGTTTAGTTTTTATTAGTTTCAGTATTAGTTTTTTTTCTTCTGCGCTAGCCTCTTGAGACCATCCTGATCTCACAAGCTCATCTTGTTTCACTCCGTGTGAAACAATCCATCTGGTGCACGTCAGGTTACTTCTGCGCAGGGACACAGCTAAAAAAAATGGAGGATAGATTTCATATCCACCCAAAATACTAGGCTTATGTATGAAATGAAAAAGACTAAAACTAAGGACATTTTCTCAATAATTTTAGTTTATTTTAGTTAGTTTTGTAAACACACAATACCGTTTTAGTTAGTTATCATTTTTTTGTAAAGTCTAAAATAAAATCTTTTTATTTTTATTTTAGTTAACTAAAATGTTTTTTCACACCTAGTTTTCGTTTTTTAGTTAGTTTTTGTTAACTATAATAACCTTGGTGTGCACACACACATGCAAACACACACACGCACACACACTTACACACAGAGGCACATGAAAACACAAGCACATACACTTGTAGAGACACAAACTAAGACACAAACACACACAGAGGCACATGAACACACACAAGCACATACACAGACAAAGACACGAACACATACACATTGAAACACAAACTAAGACACACACACACACACACAGGCACATGAACACATACAAGCACACACACAGAAGCGAATGAAAAAATTAAGAAACACACAGAGAGGCATGTGAATACACACAAGCACAGACATACACTACACAAAGTACACACACACTAAATAAAGTACGTACAAATATATCTAAACATATCAACCTGGACGCCACCATCTTCGCTTCACCTGCAGTTTGTAGTTATTGGTTAACACAGACATTTGACACACACACGCACACATACAGTACACACACACACACACACACACACACACACACACACACACACAATGATCCCCCAACCTATTGTTGGGTGACACTATGGGGTGTGAAAAGTGCCCTTTGGTTGCTTGTTCAAGCTTACTTACAACGTGTATGTATGTGTGTGTGTATGTGTGTATGTATATACATACACACACACATACAGACATACACACACGTTCGTGTGAACAAGCAGAGCTCACTGCAAAACATGCGCACATGCGCGGTAGTTCGCTCGCGCTTTAAATGAATGGGGGAGCTCACGTGACCGAATGACTGTTTGCGTTGTGAGTTGTGAGCTCAGTGGCGCGTGTATGTATGTGTGTGTGTGTGTGTGTGTGTATGTATGAGATCGAACATAGCCTACATACATACACACACACACACATACACACATACACGTTCGTTCCAACCAGCGCAGCTGTATGTGAAACCGCTTGCGCATACACGCGCGGTAGCCACCGCACTTCCGCGTGACGTCACCGAATGCTCTGCCGCTGTTTAGAGAACAGCGTGTATGTGTGTATGTATGTGTGTGTGTGTGTGTGTGTGTGTGTATGTATGTCTGTGTGTGTGTGTGTGTCTGTTTCGACTCGCTTAATGAAGGACTTCGATACATCGCTTCAGAGAATGAAGACGACTATGGTAAATATAGCACTAAAAATATGAATATCTGCGTGGTTAGATGTATCGGCTTTTACTGCAAGCTAGCTAGCTTCCCAGCTAACGTTACATCATTGCCTAGGCTAGCGAAGTGTCTACCAAGACTGGGTAACGTGAGATGGTCACGTTATGCGAATTCAACTCAGTATATTATGTAGCTGTATCTAGCTAGCTCCATTACTCTACAGTTTGGCTAGAGAAATTTGGCTAAAATCACGTCACAACTGTATTCCCTGTGCAGTAACGTTACTCATTCAGCACCTGCCTCCATTATTAATGTTATAGTGTATGCCTGTGATCAGAGGGGAGCGCGTTATTCCCTCTAGCCTTAATGGTTTGTAAATGTTATAAAGTGTCTATTGCAATATTGAGGTACATTATTATTTTCCATATGCTGTATTCGAGAGTAGAGGTTTTGTAACTATCTCCCATTTACATTACATTATTTTACATTTACATTAGCCATATACATGTGCATGAACGCTCTGCAGCAATGACTTGGGTGCTATTATCACAGTGCTTGTTGGGTCCAACTACAGATTGTTTTTGATGTTATAGATGGACTGTGTACCAGCCTTCAGATTTGACTCCAACAACCTCATGGGTCATGGCTCAGGGAAGTACTATTCAGCTGCAGCGGTGGAGAAGTGATGCCCCTAAGGGAACCAGCCCAGAGGAGGAAGGAGAATTGCAGTTTGTTTTCTGTCGTGGAGGTGTCCCGAGTTGCCAGATGAACGTCCAGCTCTACCTGCTGGGAGGAGCTGAGTTGGAGTGAGGACCGAGGGAGGCGATAGGCAGCTAGTAGCCAGGACCTTGACACCATCAGCCAGCTTTACACAGACTGATGCATTACAATAGTAGAGATTGTAGAACATGTCATTTCTTATCATTTGTTTATGTCAAAGACATCTTAACACTATGTCACATAGTATTATAACGCTTAGTAATGAAGGAAGGTACCCACGATCACACTGTAGCATTTCAACGACTGGTTTGCCAGAAAAATACAATTATGTATCCAAGTCCATCACAACAAACAACACAGCTTGGATAATGTGTGCCATGTATGCAGAGCTAGTGTAGCTGACATCATTGCGATGTGGTATAAAGACAACACTGCCACAACTTGTTGCTGAATTTGTATTGCAGGCAGGGGTCACTAGTCATCACTGGAGCTGACATCTAAAAAGTTTTGGCAAACGTGTCTCTTGCTCACAAATCTACTTGGATCCTCACTGTTACATGGTAGTTAAAAAAGCAAACACATTTGTCAGTAAACAAGTTGTCTCTGTTTACGATTTGAAGAAACTAGACATCCAATCAGCAATGCAAGTTTTATTAAGAATTATGCATACAGGAGGTATGTTCCAGTCGTAATTGATTTCTATGCAGATTGTCCAGACTGGTCTGTGGAGAGAAACAGAGTGTCAGCTTGCTAGATAGTGATTCATGTCTGAAGAGGCTACCTGGGAGTGGTTGAATGGCCTTACATCTCACCTGAGTGTTCAGCCATATATGCCTGGAGCATGCTCAAAGCCTCCAGGTATATGTCTACTCCGTAGACTTAGCTCGTCCGGAAGGGGTCGATGTTCGACTGCAGCAGGTTCTCGTAGGTCACCGATAGCGCTGGGGGAAGAGCTGGAACCTCCACACGTTCCCGTGCATCAGGGGATGGAGCTGGCCCATTCCAGTCGATTCCGTAAATGGGGTAATCCATCTAATCCAAAACAATTACCGAGAAATTATAATTAGGGCGCTCCTTGTAGACATGTCCTACCCTTTAGAAAAAATGTCTAAAACATGCGTCTTGAAATGGGGATGCAAATCCCCACCAGTACATCTGACATCACTTTACATCTGACAACAGAAGAAGTTGTGTAGGCATTTTATGAACTATTTTTGCATGGCCACTCTTACCTCATCGGGTATCTGCTCCATATTGAGAAGCTGTCCAGCCACCCACAGCTGCTGGGGGGATCTGTTTCCCTCGGAAGACAGCGGATGTCTGTCCCACATTTGGCTGAACAGACGAAGATGCCAGTTCAGCCTTGGAAGCATCACGAAATGTAGGCAAAAGAGATGGGCGTCCTGGTCACGATCCATGGCTCCAATCTCCTCCAGGTGGCGGAAGGCAGCATAATAGTTGCCGACCACCACGCACCACAAGTCTCGCCACAGGCGTTCTATTCTCTGATTGTGGACAGACTTGCCAGTTATGACGCACCTTCGGTCTGAGTTGGGAGGAGAAGGGAGGGGTGGTGGAATATTAGTGTTTTACGGCACACTACGCAGTTGTGTCAATCAGTGGGGTACAAAGCAAATGTACTATCCATTTTTTTACTGACATGTTTAGTTTGCCAAGTGTTGCTGCAAAACATGATCATTTTGTGATGATGATTCAAAAACAGAAGGCAATATTTACCAGGTCCACGTTGTGGATGCCCCAGCATGTACCTCGCCACATCGACATTCTCTCCCCCTTTGTCAGTGCGAACACATGCAGGCAACCCATGGGCATCCACAGCTTCAATGAAGCACTCCAGAACGGTGGATGCCCTGTTGTTGTTGCTGGCCCTCAGGAACATGATCTTCCGGCTAAATCCATCAATCCCCCCATGTATTACAATTCTCCAGCTGTGAATTGACAAAAAAAATAAAAAAAACGTTAATGGATGCAATTTAAACTGAGAAAACTACAGCCCATCATAGCCATGTATTTTTTTCACCAATACAAAAGTTTCACCATGTTCATTCATCATGAGAGAAAAGGATGGCAGGGCCCTTGATCTTCAAGATGAAAGCGCTTTCATTATTTTGTCTCAAGATTCACTCCAGTAATTCACCCCTGCCTCTGTGCCTATTGTACCTAATGAGGTACAATCCATGACTCCATAGTCTCAGACGGACTAAGACAGCTTAAGCAATCCGACTTAAACCTACTCCTGGCATGCATGTAAGGCTAGTCTACTCAACAAGGTCCAATGTTTTTATAAGGGAAAGGCAGTGATGTTATATGCTCATGTTTCAGCTTGACATGTGTCCCCAAGACCCATTAGTAATAACTTTAAATGTATAATAAATATATTTTAATTCGCCAAGATGGCTCTTTTGTGTCAAGTTTTTTTTGTGGAAAAAAAATTCACTGTATTGTGTCATTTTTAAGTCATGTGAAATCAGAGGACTTGAAAGGGAATTCATGCAAAATTGTTCAAATCTGATATTGGCATCTTACTGGATTAATTTATGGTATCCATCGAGATGCCAGAGGGACAGAGGGGCTGGTACGGAGTATGGTCGTCTTGGGGTGGTATGTATTTGAAGACCACGCAGCACAGTCCCAACCGGATCTACTGCTCTGAGTGCCTCCCTTATTCGCTGCTGCTGCACCCTAAAAACAAATGGAAAGGTGTTCAACAGCACATGGTCAGTGAAGTAAATAATAAGATAATAATTTGTCTAGGCGGCTCAATTAGAAGAATTCACTATACAATCACTCACCTGTGACCAATGGATATGAGGTAACCGCTGACAATCTTGGAGCCATCGGTATCGGCATCTGTTGACTTCAAAAGAATCAGAAATAATAGGAGGTTAATGTTACAGTTTTGATTACAAACAAGGACTGGGGTGTTGTACCGTCTCTAATTCAAGTTACTACAGACAAATATATTGTTGCAATGAAAGCCTTTTGTATGGGATGGGGGTGGTCAGGGTTTCCCCTACAAAAACGAACCAAACAACTGGTCGCTCTAAAAGCTATAATGTGGGTTTGATACCTTTTGAAATGGAATCTGAGTTAAATACAACAGATTGAAAGAGAAGGGCCATGTCCACCCATTGTAACTCACCCAGCCATTGCTAGCGTCGCAGTCCAATAGCAGACACCGTAGAAGTCACTCACTTGAAGCCTGTCCTTGGTGGTGTGTTACAGACCCTAGGAATGAGTAACCATAACCAGTTAGAAAGTTGTAGGCCCACAATCATCAAACAGCCCATAATCATATTAATACACAACATTTTGTCACATGACATGGAAGAGTTGGCTGTTCTGAGCTGTTGTTTGTTTAGTTTGGGTCAAATGTCAATCACATTTACTGTATGCTGCACATTCATTTTACTTCCCTCAACACAGATGGTGTTTAGTCGGGGTTTTCAAATACTGTAGTGGTATATGATTTAGGTTGTAAACTGTCAGCCCAGTAGAGGGCGCTCCTACGCTGTCCTTCGTGCCAGCGGCAAGTCACTAGTCTGCTTACAGGAAGCGAATTTGCGAAAGGCATGGATGTATTAATACAACTGGATACAGCCACTCCTTTCACTGACCGCTATCAAAAGTGAAGGCCTATTGAACCGCGCTATCTTGGCAAATTTGACGCGCGAGGAAATTTGCCAAGATGGCGCGGCTCAACAGGCCTTCACTTTTGAGTTCGAACCCTGGGGGCTTGCCGAAACGGCGAGCCCCCAGGCGAGGTTGAGTTAACCAATCAGAGATTAGGGCGGATCATTCCCCTACGTTTCGCTAATTCGCTTACAGGAAGGCCGCAGCCCATATGTTAGCCTAGACTAGCCTAGCCAACTAACTCGCGAACTTTTTGGGTATACTCGTTTTAAACAAAACGTCCATAACGCATTGATACAAACACAAAGAAAATTAAACCAAGACAGCCAAATGGTTATCATATTTTACATCCTTACTGATGAAAATGACTTTAAGTATAGGTTATAGCCACGTCCCTGGGCGCCGCCATCTTGTGTCGCATGCATTGTGGGGGAGCTCGCTAGCAAACACTACAACAGCGCCGTGTGAATATGTGTCAATGACGAATGTACTTTGAATAAAGCACAATCTTTATAATCCAGTCCACAAACTTTGCCAACTTCAACACATAATAAAATGGAAGCGATTATACAGACTAGGATAGTTATCGATGATATTAGCGCTAGCTAACTTAACTTAGAGTCGCTGTGCACACAGCGGTGTGTAACATTAGCTAGCCTAAAAGACAAGTCGTGAAAATGATCTTGTATTACATCGACATTAACGTTCAATCGCATCTTACCTTATGCTTTTGGAGTGTATTCTTACTGCGGCAAGTCGTTCCAAACAAGATACTTGACAAACATCCGAGGTTCGAGTCAGACGCGAGGTGAAGAGGTTAAGTGGTGGAAAAACAAACCTTGTTACCGCCCACTTCCGGCCAATTACAACCTTTCAGGGGTGGAACCACCAAACAAAAGACGTTTAGTGTTTACTGTAGGCCTACAATATAGTACCAGGGTGTTTTTATAATTCATTCTTGGAAGAGCCAGCCCTTGACCGTACTGCATAGATGCATCCTAGAAACAACTTATGTATAATTCTGAAAAACAACAAGCCTCTATTACTTAGCATGTAGAGGCAAAAAGATGTGGCTGGACCCTCACAGACAGGGATTTCTGTGGAGGTTTTGGATCAATTGGTCCATATGCTAAAACAGGAAAACACCGAGTTAACAGTATACCAATTAAAGCAAATTGGGCCCAAAGGGATTAAAAGAAGCAAAACTGGGAATAATATAGATTATTCAAATAACCTTAATTCATTCAATTACTATAAGCATTGTAATTTGCATTTTGAGGAACAGGATGATAGTCTAATAAATCAACATTAAAGATTTGAAAATTGAATAAAAATATGAGTGTTTTTACTTGGTTCTCCGCATCACCCAGAGCCTGCACGAAGCTGCAGGTAGACTAATAAAACACAAGCCAGTGCATAGTAGGGATGGGAATTTCGACTAATTTTAAAACCGAGTAACCTAACCTGATCCTACTCGAGTTACCGATTACTCAAAAAAAAGATTACTCAAAAAAAGATACCGTCCAGACAGAGCGCATTGAACCCCGGCCCCCTCGGAGGGGAAAACGTTTTTTTCCGCCGTTATTACCGTGGCGGTGCTTTCATGTCTCGTCCATGCCCTTGCAAATAAACATATTTAAAAGCTGATGTGTGGTTGGATGCATTACTTATCAGATTGAATAACCCACAGGTTTTCATGAAGCTATCGGAATCGAAAAACGCAGCCTTTTAATTTGGATGCACTGCCCAGCTCATAGCCTATTAAGCCTATCGTTAGGCTACACTGAAAACTCTAAGCCTACAATATGCAACTAATATAAATTAAGTATTAAACCAAGCCTTTACTGCCGATGCCGGATAACAAGTGAATTAATTTTTAGCGTTATCTAAAAAGCACCGCGGCACTCACTGCCTATTTCCAATTTATTGGACAATAATGGATGTTTCGGCGTCAAGCCTTCATTAGAGAAATGTCCATGCAAAACTAAATAGATTTATTGAACAACAGGCCTATTCATTCAATATTTCTTTATAGGCTGGAAAACGAGTAGGCTATACGCGCATGGACCTGTGCCGGAGCGCTCTTAAAAAGACTCCAGTACAGCGCTTTTCTCCAGGCAGCCGCCAACGCTCTATCCTCTTTGGTAACAATTGAAAAAGGGCACAGGCGCTCAGAAATGCGCGCTTTCACGGCAAAACATGCCATATTGTATAGCCTTTAGATTAACCGAGTAGTGTTTATTTTCCGACTAGCAGATTGCCTACTCGGGTACTCGAGAAATCGGTTAACCGTGCACATCCCTAGTGCATAGCCTACAGTCTATGACTAAATGCACAAGGCAAAATATGGCTCAAGCAGCTGTCATTCTGCAAAATTTCATATGATATCGGGGAAAGCCAAAGAGGGTTTTGTCGGTTTGTAAAAAGTCTTCTTAAGAATCTCTCGCTGTTCGCGCACAGCAGATTATTGTTTAATTCGCACACTGAAGATCCATATAGAATCTTAACGTCCATAGGCCTATACCTTTTTCCAAGTGAATTGATCGGTCAGCGGGCAGTGCTTCATACATTTTGATCCATAATCTGGAATTTAACCTGCCCCAGAGCAGGTTAGCTCGGCAGCATAAATTACCACAGTGATATAGCACGGTGAAAAGTGAACCACCTTCGTAATACGGATAAACCAATCTTGAACCTGAAGTTATCGCTCTAACACTGTACTGTTTCGTAGTATAGGGCTCAGGATTAAAGAATCTAGATTTGAACTGAGGTCTTTGGAAATATTGACCGGGATCATACCACTTGTATTTTGACCCCTCACCATTATTTTTTTATTTATTTTGATATTCTTCAATTTGCCTTCAGCACGAGATTATGTTTTAGCACTTGTTTTAGACAAAAGATGCATTTGAGAATTCACTATAAAAGCAATTAAAGTTGCTTTGGATAAAAGTGTCAGCTAAATGACTAATGAAATGCCTATGTTGTTCAAAGTAATAGAATTTGGAAATGAAAGTCAGTTTCCATAATGATTCATATCCAGCTGCATTATGGAATAGGCTACATATAAAGCCAGAATTGCATGATTTGAGCAGGTCATAACCATCAGTCTGTTCTAACTATTGCTTAAGTTATTTTGTTAAGCACGTGTGTCATGTATTATTCTCCCTGAAAAAAAGTCACACACAAAGTTTTGTCACCACACACACACATTTTTTTTATCATGATGATAATTAGTAAAATTATTTTGCGTTACATATAACTGGGAATTGGTTGGGTCTAGTGATCAGTAGGAATATCTATATGTGATGAAGGTGCGTGAGGGAGTGAAGCCACGGTCAGTATTTGTGCTTTGTGTAGGCCTAATATTAAAATGTATTTTGTTTGATTTTGTACGGCATCTTTTATGATGAGAATTAATGTAGCCTAGGCTTTCTTTTGTTATCTGACATTCCAGGTTGCACAATCTGTTCAGTTTTCCAGTAAAGTTAAGAAAACTAATTGAATGGTGCCAGTATCCCTCTGTCCAGCCTGACGGTCGGCATAGTATACCGTGCCATGTGTCCTACATCTCTCTACATCCACCTTGAATCCATGCTTGATCCACCCTTGCAGTATCAGGATAATCCACCTTGGACTTTTTAAATAACCCAAAACAGCATTTCATCAGGGTTCTGGGTATAGGCCTACCATATCCCAACTTTACAACTGTAGGATCAGGATCAAACGTCCTGGTTTTAAATACCCAATTTTGAGATTTAATCCTATCCAGACCATTCTGATCCAGATTAAATATTTTGATTTATGTTCAAAAACGTTGACTTCTGGTTATGGCCGAAGATCAATGGTTGTTCAACGTTAAATGTTGAAAGGATGTCATAGAATTAACATTGTAGGCTATTAGTGGTTTCATCAACATTTCAACATTGATTCAATATTCAATATTCAATTCCCCCTAACAATATTTCAATGTTGCTTAACTCCTAATTTGCTATCTGGAACATATCTTTATTTGAACACTTTTTAGGCCTGTCATGAATAGGCCTGCGCCTAACCTATAACTTAAAAATATATATAAAAAAATAAAAATCTAAAAGAAAAAAAATAAAATAATAATAATAATAATACATGAAACATGAAAAGAAAATATTATTATTGGAGACATTTTAGTATTGTTTATTTTAATTGGCCTACAATAATGCTCAATCGGGAGGGCTGTGTTCACACCGGGCGCGGCGAGAAAATTCGCGCCGCGGGATCAATGAACTTTTGCGAATGTCGCCCGCGTCTGACTCTCTCATCAGGAACACACACACTGATTATGGGGATTAGGGGACACACACACACACACACACACACACATACATACACACATACACGCTGTTCTCTAAACAGCGGCAGAGCATTCGGTGACGTCACGCGGAAGTGCGGTGGCTACCGCGCGTGTATGCGCAAGCGGTTTCACATACAGCTGCGCTGGTTGGAACGAACGTGTATGTGTGTATGTGTGTGTGTGTGTATGTATGTAGGCTATGTTCGATCTCATACATACACACACACACACACATACATACACGCGCCACTGAGCTCACAACTCACAACGCAAACAGTCATTCGGTCACGTGAGCTCCCCCATTCATTTAAAGCGCGAGCGAACTACCGCGCATGTGCGCATGTTTTGCAGTGAGCTCTGCTTGTTCACACGAACGTGTGTGTATGTCTGTATGTGTGTGTGTATGTATATACATACACACATACACACACACATACATACACGTTGTAAGTAAGCTTGAACAAGCAACCAAAGGGCACTTTTCACACCCCATATGACACTGCTCCCAGTATAGCAGTGCTTTCTAACCCTGTGTGTGTTCGTGTGTGTGTGTGTGTGTGTGGTTCTTGTGTTCACAGCTTATGGCGTATGGGTAAAAAGAATGGTGACGTATCTAACTACATCACCGATTTTGCTGCAAACTTGAGGTGAATACGAAAAAGACAAACACACACACGTTATCCACATGCTTCATTTACACATACCGTACATTGATACACTATACATATTCATACTGTACATACCGGTACTCTAATGATGTACATTTTCACACCATCACGCACACACATGCGTGCGCACGCGCACACACACACACACACACACACACACACACACACACACACACACACACACACACACACAGAGTACTGTTTATTGCTCTGCAAACACCAACCGTCCAGGACGTTTGTGAATGAATTTCTTAACTGTGTATCTGACTGTGATTCCAGCTGCAGTCTGTTGGTCTGCATGGCTGCAGCCGGCCATGACTCTCTGCCTATCCCTGTCCAACCTGCGTCTTTCTGACTACTTCTCCTCTGTGTGAATGTTTCCTCCTGTCTGTGTGTGTGTGTGTGTGTGTGTGTGTGTGTTTACATATTTAAATGTGCATGGGACATGGTTGTGTGTATGTACGTGTGTGTGTGTGTGTGTGTGTGTGCGCGCGCACGCCTGTGTGTATGTGATACAACAGGAACACTGTGATGGGAGTTAACACAGGGATGAACCAAGCTCTCCTCGGCAACAACCCACTGGCTACTATACAAGGTGTGTGAGAGAGGAAGAGAGAGAGAAGAAGAGAGAGAGAGGAAGAGAGAGAGAGGGAGAGAGAGAGAGGAAGAGAGAGAAATGGATACTGTAGGTACAGTAGAAGAATAGTAATGAAGCAGGTGGACGACAGACAGGAACAAACTACCAAGTGGCAGGAAAATTCAAACAGGAAAGAAACAGAATCAGAATTAATTATTTATTTAATTAAGTTTTTCAACATACTAGGAATTTGCTTTCGGTCGTGATACATAACATGGTGACAACATTTGACAGGGTGCAGGGATGAGGCAGGACAGTGCAAAGAGTACAAAAGAACATAGAAAAAAGCTCAGAAATAAATGGCTTGACTGCATAACAGTAGCCTGCATACAGTAGCAACGAGACCTACGGTTAACTATAAAGAACAGGAAAAAAAACAAATTATGTCATCTGAGTTGTTCTGTGTTCCATCACTCCACACTTCAATGTTCATTCCATCCCCATCCAGAAATGTGTGTGTGTGTGTGTGTGTGTTCTTTTTTTATGCTTTCATCCCTCATTCATCTACTGTACCTCAATTCATCCACACGTCAAACCTGGTGGTGAGTGTCATGCTCTTAACTAATACTCTTAACCCGGCTCTTAACCCTTCTCTCTCTCTCTCTCTCTCTCTCTCTCTCTCTCTCTCTCTCTCTCTCTCTCTTTCTCTCACTCTTTCTCACAGCCTTAGCAGCCAGTGGTGGCCAGCTGCCCCTTTCCAGTCTTGAGGGGGGCAGCAAGGTGCTGATGGGGGGCTCCGGAAGCCATGGAGGGGGTTTGCCCTCCTCTCTCTTCCTCAACCACCCCGCCCTCCTACACATGAGCCAGAATCATGGCGCTGGATTGATCAGCGCAGCCGTAGCTAAGGCCTCCCAGTCCTCCCCCTTCCCTTCTGCCAGCAGCATCAGCCCCACCCCCTGCTCCCCCTCCCCCTGCTCAAGCCCCGCCTCTTCCTGCTCCTCAAGCGAAATGGCACACAGCCCGCCCTCTCTGGGAGGGGCTAAGATCGAGTGACAACGCCAAGGGCCAATCAGAGAGGAGGAAGAAGGAGGAAACAGGAACCTCGTCTTTCAACCAAAGCTATCTCTTTCTCTCTCAAGCCCTTCTTCCAGGTTTTTTTTTCCGATCACTCTCTCTCTCTCTCCCGGTCTTTCAATGCCAAAAAACACACAGAATGAAAGAGAGGAGAGAGGGAGGGAGAGAAGTGAAATAGGGAGAAGGGGGGAAGGGGAAGATTGAAACCAAAAATCTTTATCTATCCAAACAGACGAAGAGGAGTGTGGGAGCGATATCGATGAGGCATCTCTCCCTCCTTTATCTCTCTGGAAACAAACCAATGACAAATAAGAGAGGGCGGAGTTGTGTGTCGAATCGTCGAAACCAAAAATGATAAAAGCTAAACTTTTACTATGTATTTATGGAATGGCGGCAAGGACAAACAGGAAAGAGCGGAGGACTGTTGTTTTTTTTTTGAAAGGCTGTGGGTCTGGAGGAGAAGGGAGGATGATTTTAAACCAAATATTTACCTGAGGAGGAGGAGAACGAACATACAATGTCAAAAAAAAAACAAAAAAAAACAACAACAACCATACCAAAATCCCGAATACCAAAAACCAAAAATACGGAGAGAAAAGCTTTATCCAAAGGACGTGTACATACTGAGCCTGTCCAGGACCAGACCTCTGCTACAGCAACACACACACACACACACACACACAAACGCACCTGACATCCACAACCGATCACATCCTGCCACCCCAACCCCATCTGTCATCTACTCATCATGTCTGTCTCTGTCTAGCTGTCTCTCTGTCAATCACATCGTTTCACTCTGGACATTTTGATTGTTGTTAATGATTGTCACTGAATGGACGGGGCTCTTGTGAACTGAGGGATGTGTATTGTAACCCTACCTCTGTCTTCTACAGTGTCTTACGTTCTCTCTCTCCATTCCTTCCTTCAGTAGCCTCTCTCATTCAGCACCTGCTTTTTATACTGGGTTTTTCCTTAGTTGTGCTACTGTACGATTTTGTCCCAATTTATTGATGTGCTTTGTTTGGTCAGAATGTGTCATCGTCATCATCACCATTAACATCAGTACAGGCATCCATGGTATTACGTTATGTGTAATGTAGTTCTCTGTGACTAGAAAACACGGGTTGAGACAATAACGATCAAGAGAGGAGGCCCAAGGGTCGTTCCAAATTTCGACAGAGCCTCTCTCTTGACCCCCCCAAAATATGACCCCCCAAAAATGACCCCATGGCTAAATGAACACCCCTACTCAATGTAATGTTCATTATGAGTAGCCACCGGTTCTGAAATGTATGAAATAGGGCTCATGTCTGGAGCTTTCAAGTCATAATGTTTGGAAACGAAAAAAGTAAATAAGTCAATAAATGTGGGTTTAGTCACAGAAGGGTGTCATCCTTTTCTTGTCACTCAGCAGAGCACCCCTGACAGCCGTCTAGACGAGCGGAGAAACAGATATTGCAGCCTGTTTACAGACAGAGGCTACTTACAGTACATGCCGTTTCATCACCACCCCATCAGTCCCATTTCACTGTTATCCCCCCCCCCCCCACACACACACACACACGTCAAACACACACATACACACCTACTCACTCCAACCATTAGCTCATGTTGGAAACCAAAGCGTTCGTTAGGTGAGACTCGTATGAGAGTGAGAAAGAGAGAGAGACAGAGAGAGAGTCAGGCAGCCATGACATGAGAACACACTGGAGTTCAATACCCAAGCGAACCCTGCCACAGCACCCCTACCCCCCCCCCCCCCCACCCCCTGCCCGCCTTCCCCCACTGACCGCCTCTGTCCACCCCCCCCTTCTGATGCCCGCCAGGGAAGCTTTAAAGGGACACAGTCCGCCCCCCCAGACTAGGGGAGGGGGGCAATGCCTGGGGGGGAGGGGGAACGGACATACGGAGAGTTAGGTGTGGGCAGGTGCCACATTTTTGTAAGAGGATACCAAAAATACCAAAACCAAACCAAGGAACGACAGAAGCAAACCAAAAAGAAACCCCAACCAAATATGGATGGAGGGAGGAGGGAGGAGGACAAAATGCCGGTTTCTACAGAGTGTAGCCCAAGCATCTCTCAGTCTGTCTGGTTGTCTGTCCTTTGGCTTCAAACAAGCAGGGCTTACGTGACCTGCTAGAAACTGGGGAGCACAGGCCGACAGAGGAATGGACAGACAGAAGGGCAGATTCCTCTCCCCGGGACCGTTCACGCCAAACTCACCTCTCTGGTCCTGGACAAAGCAAACTCTAATGACCTCACTGAACTGATCTTCTGAAACTGTTTTTAATTTTCTGTTTGTTGGTTTTGATTGTTTTTTCTCTGCTGTCTCTCTTGATGCTGTTTTATGTACTGTACTTTAGTGCTTATACTCATTTGGAATAATGTACTCGCTTACTACAAGAGCTCCATATTTTTTTCGTAGTCGTGCTAGAGATTTTTATCAGGTGGTTGGAAAAATACTGTGAAAATTTAGCTTCCAGATTTTTATTAGATAAACAGACTGTCTTGGCAGAAAAAGACACAAAAAGCCAAAAAGAAGAGGTGAAAAGCAAAACCAAACCAAATACCATAACAAACCAAATCAAATCCCATAACAAACCAAACCAAATACCATAACAAACCAAACCAAACCAAAAAGGTAGAGTGGTGGTCAAAGTGATCGAACAGCCTTTCTTGCTTCTGCAACAAGGCTCAGAACTAGGATTGGGTCCATTTGTCTGAGGTATGTGTATGTGTGTGTGTGTGTGTGTGTGTGTGTGTGTGTGTGTGTGTGTGTGTGTGTGTGTGTGTGTGTGTGCGCGTGCATGCATGTGTCCGTGTGTGTGTGAGAGAGAGCATGTGGAATTTTGCAGGGCTTGCAAGAATGTCATACAGTATCTTGTATGTTTACCCTAGTGATCGCAAACCAAAAAACACCTCTAAACAATTCCACACCCAAACACACCCTACAGCCCTCAGCTGAACAGACAGCAGAGTTGGACTTATAGCATCCTAAGAGTACAGTATTTGGTTTGATATACACAAAAGTACAGTTGACACATGAGAATCGTTCATGAATCAAACTTAGATATGGAGCTTCTAGCCCAGAGGTGAAACCTTTTCTCCACAGAAACTCTTAGACGGAATGTATCTGTTAGTGCTTCTATAGATTTTGTAGAAAAAAGATCTATGTTCTACTGCTTACTTATCGCTAATGTATAAAAAAAAAAAAACGTACAAAAAAGACTGAGAAAAAGATCTTTAAAAATGTTGATGCTAATGACTTGATTTTAGACCAAAAATTTTAACTATCTCTCTTTGGATTTGTGTTATTTGTCAGATGATTTAGGCTATATTGTACTATTTATTCGGGTTAGAGTTGACTGATTCTATTCATTTAATCATTTCTTCTATTTATTTGCTTATTTATTTCTTTGTACATGGGATATATTTTTGTGATTTATATTTGTGGTTAAGGGGGGTTTGCCTTTGACCAGAAACCCTGCTGAAAGACTCAAATCTTCAAACCAAATCAAACCAGAGAAATGCAAACAGAGGTCCTTTAGGACCTCAGAGAAAATGGCCGACTGGCTGTTTGGCCATAGAGATCATCTCTGGAGACCCCTCTCCTCTTAAAGGGGAGGTAGGGACTCAAAGGAGGCAGGGGCAGCACTGTGTTAAAGGGGAGGACTTGACTCACCATAAGGAATAATAATATGAATGATATTTTCATTGAATGAATGAACTATCTTTATCATTATGTCTTATGGTAACCATAATATTCATAGGAATACAAACTTTGTGGTTCTAAATTTGATCAAATCAGTGTTCTCAGGTGATGTGTGCTGTCAGTGGTAACCTAAACAGATAGTTGTTGTTGTTGATTGTGATAAGGTGATGCGAACGTAGTGAGGTAGAGTCCTACCTGGATATGCCAGTAAACTCAGCGTTGATTTCCTGGCCACAGTCCTGCTCCTGTCCCCTCCCCCTTTATGGGGAAACACACTGAAAGCTTTAAACAGCTACACAACCAAAAACTGAAGGAATGAGAGATTGACACAGTTGAGAATGAGGGTTAAAGGGTTTTTATATGAGAGAGGGAGAGAGTGAGGGAGAGGACAGGTCCCATTAGTGATTGGGAATCTGAGGTGACCAGGGTTCTTACACCTTTCTCCTCTCCATCTCTCTCCCACTCTTTATTTATTATTTTCTTTTCTATTCAAAGGTTTGTCTTTTTTGTCTGTTCCTCATCTTCTGTCGGGTGGAGAAGAGAGATAGTTCATCATATACCTCATATTCTTTAATGATAAACCAAATAGATGAATGCTTTAAAAAAGCGGTGTTTAAGTAGGGATCGGGGTAGGGGCGAGGGGCAGGGGGGGGGGGTGCGTGTGTACAGAACAATATGTATGTCTGTGTGTGTGACTGTGAACAGACAGAGCAGAAATGACTGGCTCAGAACCAAGGTCATGGGGTCATTGTCCTAACTGGTCCACATGAACAGCGTTCAAGGAGGAGATCGTTACCCTGAACCACCACACTGGGCCCCCACTAGAATCAGCGGGTGACATTTTGGGGTCAGAACAATAGTATAATCTCTCTGTCAGCCTGTTGAGTTTGTGTCACAGTCCACACACACACCACTGTCCTTCCCGAGAAACAATCCCTGCTCTCTCTGTGTTGAGTTTCAAACACCCCCCCCTCCCTGTCCTACACCATGTCCAGGCAGAAGTTGCCCATATAAGGACAGGCCTGGCAATAGCCCAAGCCCAGTTCAGATATAACAGCCCAGACAGTTTTGAAGTCATTTTAGGATGGAATTTCATTGTTTTCTACCTGCTCCGTCCTATTTGGAAAATCAAATTGTAAAGCGGAAGACGATGAGTAGAATATTTTAAAACTAACATCTCGTCTCAGCTGGTATTTCTGAACCCGGAATAGAACTCCCCAAACTGTCACCTCGAGCAGTCTGACCAGCCTGAAGTGCATAAGGGATTCTAGGCCAGTCCTTTGGGGCATCTTTGACTCACTCCTAAACAAAAAGCTTTATCGCCTGGACAAGTGGTCACCACTAAGCAGGCCTTTACGTTTATACCTTTGGGTGATTGGCTAACTCCCTCTGGACAGGGGAGCTCATTGGCTGGTTGATGTGTCCATCAGTGCCCTAGGTGTGGCGGGGTGGGGAATCCTGTGGGGCAGGTCACTGGGGAAGGGCTGAAACTGCGGTTGCTAGGTGATACATGCAGACACTCCCCGAACTTCAGCGCGTGTGTGTGGGTGGAGTTTTTGGAGGTGTGTATGGGACAAGAGAGGGATGAGTACTCTCTAGTCCCTTTTCCTCAAAGTCACTCCTTTCTCTTGCTCTCTCTCTCTCCCTCTCATATGCTTATAGGCTGTGTGTGTAGAGGAAGTGAGGTCTATATTAGCCCACTGTGTCTGACTCTCTATCTGGGCCTCAGGGTCTCAGGGACCAGGTGTAAAGTGCAGGTCTCCTCAGTAGGGATACCCCCCAAGAGAATGATACCAAAGTCTATGCCCTACTATGGGACCCGGCGCTGCCCACACGCTCCATAAGACCCTGCTGGCCGCCTGGGCGTCCAGTCAGACACTTCTCTTCTTCCCACACACGTGGAGAGTCGAGACTCCCTAACTAGTCTTCTCTGCTTTAATTTTCAATCTTGTCTGAAGACCAGAACATTGATTAGGTTGATGGATGGATTTTTTGAGGCACCTTTACAGGCATGTCAAACAAGAAACAAGGGATGGCGAAATGTAGAAATCAATATTCCGTTTAACTCATCTAATTCTATTTGTATAATGTTGAAATAACACAAAAGCGTTGAATCGTAAATCTGCGTCTAGATGGGGTAAAGAGAGAGAGAGCAGAGCATGAACAGAAAAAGGAGCTGAATGATATTCCTCCACCCACCTTCCACACTGCTTCTCTCCCATCTCTCCTTTTTTCTCTTTCTCTACTACAATACAGCTTCAGTCCAAAGGTTCTTAAGCAAGACAGCAAAGTCAGAACTTACAGAATAAAACCAAAGAGCTCTACCATGTCCTTCTCTTCAACAAACATCCACTGCATCCCCCTCTTTCTCTTCTTTTTATCTATCCCTCCATCTCACCTCTGCTTGAGTCCCCTGTCGCTTAGTGACCCAGTTTACGAAGCAAAGACCTCAGCTATCCAAAGGGAAATAATAATAATGATGATGATGATGATGATGATTATGATGATGATGATGATGATGAAATGTATATTTTTAAGTATTTGTCATTGGAAAAAAAACTTCTCGTAATTATAATGATCATAATGATAAAGACGATGATGTTGATGATGATGATGATGATGATGATAAGGAAGTTTCTCTTGGTATCTCTGTAGCTGTTCTGATCCTTCTTGAGTTTCGTCCTTTTGGCTCGTGCTGCCAGAGTACTGCTGACGTCCCATGATCCTCTCTGAATTTGTTTATCCTGTTGTTTAGTTCTGTCTGTCCCTGTCCACACGTCTTTCCATCCATGCACCTGTGTGTGTGTGTGTGTGTGTGTGTGTACGTGTGTGTATTCAGTAAGCTGTTCCTGTCTGTGTGCCTGTAGGCCATTCCTGCCTGTCTGTCCGACTGTCTATATACCTGACTGTTTGTCTGTCGGTCTTTCCAGTGCTCTGGAGGGAAAGGACACGTGTGTGTGTGTGTGTGTGTGTCTGTGTGTGTGTGTACTACAGTATGTGTGTGTGTGTGTGTGTGTGTGTGTGTGTGTGTGTGTGTGTGTGTGTGTGTGTGTGTGTGTGTGTGTGTGCGTGCGTGCGTGCGTGTATGGAATCATTCTGTAGGAGACGTTAGCGGCGGGGATTTCCCAGGATTTTCCTACTCCCCTTTCCAGTTCTGTGGAATTGATGTTGTCTGTGGGTGGGAGGAGGTTAGGGAGTTAATGATATCTCTGCCAAGGAAAACACTCTAATGTGGTTTATGGATACAGAGTCGTTTGTGTGTGTGTGTGTGTGCCTGTGTGTGTTTGTCCTTGATAAGACATGAACTATGAGTCAGCCCCTGTCACCGTGTGTGTGTGTGTGTGTGTGTGTGTGTGTGTGTGAGAGAGTTGTCCACTGTCTCTTCATACTTCTCGTCTCTTTCATTGTGTGAGCACCCATTCCCCTCCCAAACCCCTTCTTTCTGTATCTCCCCCTTTTCCTTGTGGTAGCAAGTTAGCCTTTTAGTGTATTTACCTTTAAAACCAAAAAAAGAAGAAAAATAACTCTGCTTGTTCATTGTACAGTGTTGTTCATTTAAGTCATTTTTGTAACTGAAAGTGTTTCATTCATCCAAATAAAAACAGGAGACAAAAACTGTATAGATGATCCCTGCCTCTGATGTCTGTGAACAGTCACATGTGAACGCCAGCTTTCTCATCACCCTTTTTGACAACTCCTATTTTCCACATCCTATTTTCCACACAACACTGCAACATTGTAAAATAATCATGTTATTTCACAGCTGTCTACTAAAGATTTTTCAGCAAATGATTACAAAAGCAATATGACGTATAATGTTCAAGTTTCAAACCAACATGGAAAAGCAGATTAGTTTGCTTTAATACTACACTACCACCAGATGGAGCCTATGACCTGGTTATCAGTGACAGACAGACAACCAATATCCTTACAGTAATTAACACATTTTCTTGCTCTCCCTTCCATTTCACACACACTTTCTATCTCCAGTTCCTGAACTACATGCCTTCAGATAATTACAATACACATGCATGATTACTTTGATTTATAATGTGGCAAATGCCAAATATAGTAGCAGCTGCAAGCATCAGCCCACCTAGCTAAATAACACCAGACACAAGATTACAGACTGTAATCAATGTATGAACAATATCACATTGAGCATGCTCAACATTAAGTTAAAATTTAAATATATCTGAAACCTCAGAACATTATGTTAGCATTAGCTAACTAACATTAGCTAACGCTAACCCTAATCCATTAGCATAAGCTACCGTTAGCATAGTTACCTAGCCTATAGCCTATACAGTAGCCTATCAATATAGTTGACGTTAATATAAGAAAATGTAACATTAGGTAATGTTAGCTAAGTTATTCAACATTGACCCACTTACCCATCTTTTCCAACGATTTCCTAAAGTAACCACATTTCATGATCATTTCTATAGCAGGTTGATTGCTAAAAGCGTGGAGCTATAGGCTAACATAGTTGGCCGACGTCAATAAATAATTAATAAAAAAATAATAACTAATTTTTCGATAATAGCACACCTCGGAGTGTATTATCCCTTACATATAGGTGCACTGAGTAATAACCAAAATAAGGATTTTATTAATTTAAAAGCTAGGATGCCACAGTTACCTTCATTATAAGGCTTAAATATGTTTTGTGGCAACAGACAGATTTTTATTAGGTGGGCTTGCTTGCAGAAGCTAGCCCAACTTGTGATATTCCCACTATTTCTTTCTTTCTTTCTTATTATTATTCTCCCTGTTTTTTGTCTCCTTTATAACTTCTTCATACTTTGTGCTAGAAACTTCATTCAAACTTTTAAATGTTCATGATGTTTTTAGTAATTTAACTTTTAATAGTAGTTTTTGTGCCATTGAAACTGCTGGTGGAATGTTCAGTATCATAATGTTTTTAGAGTGGTGGCAGCAGTTGCTTTGAAAATATTCACACATTTTGTAAACTGCTGGCACTCCTACTACAGTTTTGAATGCTCACACACATATTATAATATGTTCACACAACTGTGCTGATTCGTACAATGCAAGTATCTAAGCTGTGTGACTTACAGTTTTCACTGTATGACGATTTGTTCGGCAACTGTGCTCCTCATTGAAACGTATGACAACGCACTCTAGCTTTTAAGCTGCTAATTTTGCATTTTTACTCTTTTTATAACTTGTCGCTATGCCTACAGTTTTAACAGCTCATACACATATTATATATCGAAACGTTCCCATAACTGTGCTGATTCGTACAATGTAAGTATCTAAGCTGTGACTTACCGTTTTTGAGGTATGACGATTTGTTCGGCAACTGCGCTCCCCATTGAAACATATGGTGCCGCACTAACTTTTGAGCTGCTAATTTTGCATTTCTACCCTTTTTCTAACGTGTCGCCATGCCTACAGTGTTTAAGCTATACAGACATATTATACATAGAAATGTTCTGCAAGTTCTCAGGATTCCTATGGTGTCAATATATAAGTAACATTTATAGTTTTCGCGATAGAGCTGTCTGAAGCGGACCATGTCTAGGATCAGTGTCAGTTGGGATTAGAGTGGTGGCAGCTGTTGCTTTTTTTGAATTTGTGTGCATGTGCAGCCTCTCTTAAAGGTACAGGCACCCTTTTATAACTAATGTGGTAGCACAGAACCATAGTGGAATAGAGACACATGATCTTCACTGGTGGGGGGCCGGTGGGTAGCCCAGAGAGGAGTACATCGTCCCTGAATGGCTATGACCAAAAGGGGCGGAGCCTCGCCACCACGCCACTATTCACGGCATGGAACCCACTTTTCAGCCCCTGAGTGGGCTAGAGACACACAGTCTTCAATGGTGGATGCAGGAAATTGCCCGGAGGTCACTGTACTGACCCCGACTAGCTGTGACCCAAGGGGGCGGTGCCTAACCAGCACACCACTATCCATGCCACGGGCCCCACAACTCAGCCCCTGAGTGGGCTAGAGACACATGGTCTTCACCGGTGCAGGCAGGTAGGTGGCCCGGAGAGGGGTACACTGTCCCCGACCAGCTCTGACCTGAGGGGGTGGAGTCTCGCCACCACGCCACGGAACCCACAACTAAGCCCCTGAGTGGGCTAGAGACACACGGTCTTTGCCGGTGGGTGCATGGAGATTGCCCGGAGGTCATTGCGCTGCCCACGTCTGGCTCTGACCTGAGGGGGTGGAGTCTCACCACCACGCCACGGGCCCCACAACTCAGCCCCTGAGTGGGCTAGAGACACACGGTCTTCACCGTTGGGGGTGGGTAGGTGGCCTAGAGAGGGGTACACTGTCCCCGACTGGCTCTGACCTGAGGGGGCAGAGTCTCGCCACCACACCACTGTCCATGCCACAGACCCCACAATTCAGCCCCTGAGTGGGCTAGAGACACACGGTTTTCGCCGGTGGGTGCATGGAGATTGCCTGGTCCGTAGTAGTACTAGCAGTTGCTGTTACATGCAGCTGCAGCAGCTAGCCCACCTCACATTTTCTCCAGGAAATGTACTTTCTAGTTTTATTTTTGGGCCCAAAACTGCTCTTTTGATAGGAAAGGTTGCTGACTCCTGTGCTAGACCATCTACTGACCAGAACCACACTGCTCTAGACCATCTACTGACCAGAACCATACTGCTCTAGACCAGGCATTCCCAAACTGTGAGGCGGGCCTCCCCTGGGGGGCCCCAAAGAAATTCAGGGGAGGCACGAAGGGATGGTTAGAAAAAAAAGAAAAAAAAATGCTTTTTGTTTTTGAAATGTCTATGGTTTTTATGAATGAAACGTGATTTTAAAGGTCAGAAGATCGAAATAAATAATGGGAGAGATGTATACTAAATTTGTGGATAGTGCAGAGAGAGCCTCCCCCCGCAGGCATGAACATGAATGTATTGTGTGAAAACGTCATAACGTTAACTAGCACCAGCTGCCACCGAGCTAACTTAGCTGTGTAACGTTATGGGCTAGCTAACGCTGCCTTGCAAAATGGACAAATTAGGGGGTTGGGGGGGCGCGGGTGTGTCACTCTTTTCAGAGGGGAGGCCCACATTGATGGAGTTTGGGAACCCATGCTCTAGAACTACTCAGCTCTGCTCTGTAGCTGTAGTTTGAAAACAGACATTATTGTACTGATTGTCTCCTGTTATTAACTGTAGGGCTAGACTTATGTACTGAATAATGAATTTCAATTTTTTCTTTGTCTTGACTTTGTTGATTCCTTTGTTTTGACTTTTACTGCATATGGAGGCTGGACATTAACTCAATCAATGATATGGGCAGCAAAAAATGATTTATGATTTATTTTTGCACACTTGGTTAAATAGATGTCGAACTATAAACATTTATTCATTTTCCATTCCTTCTGTCTGATTTTCTTTTTTTTCTTTTTTTGTTTTGTTTACAATATTCACATTTAACACACCTTTTCATCCATAATATAATATCAACTTTGTTTAATGCACCAACAGTACCTTTAAAACACAGTGAGCAGCGCAAAGACGCCGTAAAGCAGAGCACAGGGATATGCTACCAAGAGCTGTTGTCCCTCCATGGCCTGGGTAGAAATGAAGATCTTTGAAGCCGAGAGACTGCACCATCCAATCACCAGCAAGGCCAACACTATCCCCAGGAAGCATCTGAATGAAGACACAAAGCAAGTAATATCCAATCCAACCAATCAAAATATCGCTTGATAGCGCTTTGTTGCTACTATAGTGTGTGAAAATGATTGTGGTGTGTGAAAATTATTATGCTTGCAAAAAAACAGGGGTAAGCAAGCTAGACTTTGCGGCTGCACCACTTAAAAAGTATTTGTTGACAGTTGTTCACTGACCATTTTTGGCATGAGGGAAAACATTGTACTCACTGTAAGGACATGAAGACAGCGCATGCGGAGAGTGCCACCATGGGAAGGAGGCAGTAGCCCAGCACGCTGGCTACACAACCATAGGACACAGCCAGGGAACTCATGAGGCTTAGCATCAGGTACATCCCTATGCAGCCGATGGCACTGATCCCATAGACATAGCCAAAATGGGCTTTGCCTGCCTACACACAGAAGTGAATGGATCACAAGTGTGAGGGCGAAATTAAATGAACAGGGTTGTGTTCACAAAGAAAATTTTTATATTTTAATACGTCATGTACTGTACAAATTGTGACAAAACCATGCACGGATTTATGAATGGTACTGTACATGTTACATGATTAATATAGGCCTAGGCCTACAGGATACGGATACAGAGCAGTGCGTGAAACTGTCAGTAACCATGTTGGGTGCCTTCACTGTACACATGTAAACATGTCCCCTTCCCATTATGCATGTTCTCTTGGGGTATCAAGCCCCCTGCCTCTCACTAGGCGTTTTTATACAGAGATCCCACTACATTGCCACATAGAAGACCCCTCAATTTTCTGGCTTTGTTTATAATGCACCAAAGAAAGACAGCATAATGTGTGATTTTATATAGCATGCCGGCAATCTGGAATCGAGAGGCATGACCCTTAGATGCCATCATTCGCTAGTTGTTAAACAAGTCCATGCACCTGGATGGTCAAAAGTCTTATAATGAATGTTGAAATACAGACATATCTAGCGCTACTAATGTCACATTATATCTATCAATGACTGACCAAAGTACAGTGAGCTCTCTACAAACCATGGTAGAGTGAATAAGAGTACAATAACATCTCCATCTAGTGGGCAAACAAGACCATGCACCTGTATGGTCAAAAGTCCTATAATGAATGTTGAAATACAGATATATCTAGCGCTTCTAAACACCTCAAGCTCTACTCTCTGCCGATGTAGAAAGTACACGGTTTCCCGAGTAAACTTGTCTGAGACTATACTGTGACACCAAGCACAGTTTTTGATGTAAAAATCGAAATGTACTTGTCAATGGAAAAATGCATTGGAAAGGCGCCCCTTTTGTGGTGGGCTCTGGTACTACGGAGGGACTGACTGACTCACTCACTGATGGACGGGCGGACGACGTGACACCGGCCAAACTGAAGCCCCCCCCCCCCTTCGGCTGTCACCGGGAGGGGGACAAAAACATGGCCACACAGTCACATGTATGGTCTACTCACCAACAGTAATGTAGCACCCAGAGCTATACAGAACAGAATGGGTCCTGTCAGGTCAGTCTCCTTCATTATGCTGGCATCTGCTGGCTTCAAAGGGTTCAGAACCGTTAGAGTCTTCTGCCAGATGTGGTCAAAATTAATGCCAAGTTCTGCAAAATATCAGAGAGATGAGAGAAAAAGCAGCTGGCTTTACCATCTACCACCACAGAGTTCATGTTGGCTCTGCCCACAAACAGACCATGCCTAGTCTAAGCCTTGTAAAAAAAATAATTTTGCAGTCAAGTCGATCAAAAAAGCCTTACAATCAGTGTTTCTTTACCCTCTAGTAATGGAGGCTCCTCTTCATAGGAGTCTGTTCCTGTGTATGCTGCTGTCCCTGCGGCCATGTCAGGCTGGTAGACCTGTCCTTCGTAAGGCTGGTCCATGGAGGGGTCGAACACACCCAGCATGGGCGCACCTGTGCCACTGGAACAACACAATTGCAAAAAATAAAAACATAGAATCCCATCCATATATTGCATACAGTATATGCTTAAAGCCACACACCCAATCACTTTTGCTAGTCATTAATAATACTTATACAATCTATATGTGATTCATAAAATATTTACTTTGTATAATTACATATCTTTCACACATGTACAACAATATCATTCTGTTTTAGTAGTTGGAATGTACAGTTGCCATGGTATAAGTGGTAAATCAACTTACAGTATGCAGTGCAGTATCTGAAAATAATGCTTTTTGCACAGGTGAATTACGCACTCCCACAAACACTGATCTACACACTGACTCTCCCCCCATGTTTAATGAAGACTTGTGTCACCAATCAAGCGTGACTAGTTTTCTTACTGGTCTTGATACTCTGGGCTCATTGCATCATAGCTGTCATAGCTGTAGACCACCTGGCCCTGGTCATCAACATAATATCCAGATTGATAGAAGTCCTGGTCAAACTGCTGGAGATCCCCCATGCTGCAGAGAGAATACTGTACATTAATGCTAATGATCATCTTTCATAATAATGACACAGGCAACAAACAAGCACTGCTTGTATCTGAGGAATAATACATAGACAAACAAATAGTGAACAGAAAACACAAACATTCATATTTCAAGCAAGTTGAAAATAGGTAAACAGAATATGTTAACTGGGAAGTCCAGATTCATACCTTGCAGCACGTTATGAAAGAGACTTGTTGTGTTGTCAAGAGGAAGATCCGGGTAAGGAACATAACGGCTGTGTAGGGATGTACTATAAATAGTTTCCTATATTTGTGCTGGAGGGCATGGCCAACCCCATCCACTGGGCCAGAGCTTTACACCATGGAAGACAAGCCTGTTTTACAGTCAGCAGTATTTAACTCTTTAGATAAGTCAATTAATTTAAAGACAGCACGATGATAAACAAAGGTTTATAAAAAAATAAACAAAAGTAATTTAGGACCAATGATGTTGCTGTAATAGTGCTATAACCTGCTCAGAAAATTGTAATTCACTTAAAATGTGTTTCTTGTTCATAGCTATGTACTTAGATAAGTATTTATATATTGACTAAGCAGAATAGCTGGGAACTATTGCTACAATGAGGGCAAGTGTACTGTAGATGAAACTGTAAGACTAAAGTTGTCTACATAAAGCATAATCCATTGGACCACAGTCAAGTTAGATTTGAAATAATTTATTGACCCCCCCCAAACAATATCAACAATAAACAAAAAATATTGCAGCTCTGTTCAGCCTATTTGATTGAATTCAGACACCATTGTACCTATGAGTTAAGTATAGTTCTGGTTTTGTGTATTTCATCACTGCTGGGCGAAGGGCTCAGAGGTGGCTTGATTTTGGAGTTGCATTCGTTCCGTTTTCTTTGAAAGTCGTTCCATTGTTTCCGTTCCTGTTGTGGCCAGGGTGTCCTCCCACACACACACACACGCACGCACACACACACACACACTGAGTCACATTATTATTTTATTACACTTCAGTATTTATAATATAAGATAAGGAACTTTGAAATGCACATGACAGCACTAGCCTACAATATAAAAAGTCCCCTAATATCGGTTTCTCATTTCATTGCTGCCTCCTTTGAAGCTCACAATGTTGATAAACTACATACATACAACACTCTCACTCACACCTCTAACCACAGCGATTGATAGTATAACATCGCACCAGCCTCATCAGCTAAGCTTAGGTCAACATGGAAACCTGTGGCTTCATACATACAGTAAGCCCAGTACACAACCAGGCGTGGCTAAATGCGGTTCATACATGGTCAGACAACGGTCAATCACGTCTCAACCGTGTCCGCTAACCTCGGTTTAATTTCTGTCTCTCCTTGCTCCCCTAGAAGGCTACCATTTTTAAGTCCCCCGTGTCTTTCTTTGTGGCAGGGGGCTTCCCCTCGGTCTCATGGATGGGGGGTTCATGGTCAGGCAGGTGCAAGTGTATGAAGGTCAGGTAGAACACAGTGCCCACTACTCCCCCCAGCATCGGGGCCACCAGGGGGACCCAGAACCAGTAGTTATAGCACCTGTGGAGAGAGAAAGAGAGAGAGAGAGAGAATCAAATGCCTAACTCTCACATTCTTGTACAGTAGCTTACTTTGAGTGTATATATGTATGTATGTGTGTGTGTGTGTGTGTGTGTGTGTGTGTGTGTGTGTGTGTGTGTGTGTGTGTGTGTGTGCACCAGAACACCTACGTGAACACCTCGGTGCCCCAGCCTGCTGTCAGGGTAAAGAGCCGTGGCCCCAGGTCGCGGGCGGGGTTTATCGCCCCTCCGCAATTGGATGACATGGACATGGAGATCCCCATGACGATTACGGCAACGATAGGTGGAATCAGACCTGGGGGGGCGGGGGTATTCCTCTGTTCATCCAATGGGAGGATACATAACATCAGCATTCCAGTGCCCACCACCTGGAGACCACAACACAATTGGTCATACAAACACAGCATTGGATGACTAGGATGACTGGATGATCTCTGACTACATGAGCTGTCCACAGTCTGGTTGATGTGACACACCACGGTCTCATCTCACCTGGTCCAGGAAGCTGCTGCCAAGTGACACGTGCTCCGAGGGATACGTGGCGAAGATGGACGCCGTCTCATTTGGACCGTACACCGTCAACACTCCCCCGCTGAACTCCATGATGGCATCTGAGATGGAGATAAAGAGGTAACATGCAGTCATGTGTGTGTGCGTGTGTGTGTGTGTGTGTGTGTTTGCGTGTGCATGTGTGTGATCTATCTGGTTCCCTAATCAGGCTCCTCATTGTTTGCCTCACACCACTGAACAGGTCACTGAGTCAATGTCACACATCTTGAATGTGTTATGCTTGAAGAGGAATGTACATAGCATGCCAGAATAGTGGACTTGATAGTAAAGGACATATCTTTACTACATTTTCCAACATTCCTGTGTTAATCCCAACATGTTCCATCTCTGCAATAACCCAGCCACTTTTACACATCTGTCTGTGTATGCGTGTGTGTGTCTCACTGACCATGGTAGACAGAGAAGACCAGTCCGGAGGCCAGGTATGCTCCCAGCAGCTGACAGAAAGAATAGGGCAGCAATCTGTTCCAGGGCACCTTGCCCAGCACACAGAAACTCAGGGTCACTGCTGGGTTGAGGTGGGCCCCTAGGGGATGACCACAGGGAGATGGAGAGAAGGAGGGAGAGAGGAGTAGGCGGGGTGGGCAGGATGAGGGAGGGCAGGGATAGAGGACAAGGATAGAGGGTGAGAGTTCATGCGGGTCATGGTCTGTGACAAGGAGCAATTGGAAGTGAGAGTGAAGGCCCCACACAGGAGCCAGTGACCGATGGAACTCCAGTTCTATCTCATGGAGCTCCGCCCCACGGGGGGTAGGGGGCTTCTCTCCTGTTCAAGTTTCATGTTTATTGTCCTTCAATAACAATGCATCATCATTATCAGTAATGAAAATCTTAGACTCAGAGCCAACTCAACTTAATGTAATAAAATGAGGGCAAAAGTGAATCTTAAGAGGAACACAATGAAAAGGGCATAATAAAAGGACATAATAGCAAGGGCGAAGTAGGTAATTAAATAGCAGTATCAAAACAGAATAAAAACGGTATGCAGTATGACATTTGATGTACTGTAATAAGTAACATAAGTGTTCATTAAGGTGCTGAAGTGTGTGTGTGTGCGCATGTATGTGTGTGTGTGTGTACGTGTGTGTGTGTGTGTGTGTGTGTGTGTGTGTAAGTGTAATGTTAGCAGTTTAGTAGTCTGATGGCTAGCAGGTAAAATCTGACTCTGAACAATGTTGGAAGATCCACGTTAGTCCACGATAGAACTGAAGAGGCTCTGAGCAGAGCCTCTGTCTGGAGGCTGATCAAACACCACAGCCCCAGCGCTCCCAGCCCAGTGACCGGCCACGGCTATGTGAACACCACAGCAGACATTTTAGAATCTACCAATGTTGCCGAACTCCTATTGAGAGTGTAGAGTCATTTTGAGGGGTTCCAAGAATTGCATAAGTGAAGGAGTGACTGAGTGAGTGGAATGAATGGATGGAGTGACTGAGTGAGTGGAATGAATGGATGGATGGATGGATGGATGGATGGATGGATGGATGGATGGAGGGATGGATGGATGGATGGATGGATGGATGGATGGATGGATGGATGGATGGATGGATGGATGGATGGATGGATGGATGGATGGATGGATGAATGAATGAATACATCTGTTTACCTGAGATCCCCTTGGAGAGGTACATGGCAGTCATCACCCCCACAGAGAAGGCCATGTTGACTGAGAGGAACTGTCCTTTAGTCTCCCTGCTGGTCTTCACCTGGGCCGCAGCCGAACAGCCAAACAACTGCATGGGAGACGGACAGGACAGAGATACTGTCAACCAGAGAGGACATGCACTGGGCCACACATATGTTACCCAGCTGAATTGGTTAAACTCACTCCTCAGTATAAATAATTAATAATAATTAATAATTACTGGAACTCAAGGGGTCTTTATTTTGCCACACGGCAAGTGACACAAACACACGTGAGTGAGCGGCAACACAGCACACACAATGCACACACACACCACACACGCACACACACAACACACACACACACACGGTTGCCGGTGGAATTTCCAAGTGCTCAGTCCATGTCCTGGTCAGGGATAGGACTGAAGAGCTTCTCTGGTTCTTCTGCATGTTTTTCGTGTTGGGTTCTCGAGAGGAAACCCTGGAAAGAACATGCAAACTCTGCACAGAAAGCCTGGGAGATACCCCACCTGGGAACCTCACAACTGGAGAACATCCCCAGTGCTGACAGCATTCTAAGCGGGAATTGAACCCAGGTTCTTTTTGCTGTGAGGCAACAGTGCTACAGTAAGAACTGTGCCACCGCCAGCGTTTCAGTGGTATAGCTGGCTAAAGCAGTGCTTATGAGAGGTGGTCCCATGTGTTCGTAAGTCAGAGGACCCGAGTTTGAACCCAGCGTGGACAAGTGAGGGCGGAAGCGATACTGAAAAGCGATGTCGTGACACCTGTGACAGTGGTGCCGTTGACCCGGATGCACAGTTGAGCTGTGGAGTATAGAGTGAGTTTAGGGAGGTGAGTGTAACCGAGTTGAATTGGTTAGACTCCCTCCTCAGTATAGATAATGCCCACCTGCGCCACCCGTGCCTGGCGTGTAGAGATGTAACGGTATGAAAATGTAATATCACGATTATAGTGGTCAAAATGATCACGGTTATGAGTATTATCGTGTTATTATAAAATGTGATGAAACTTTTCTAAAACCACTGATACACACTGAAATCATTTCACCAAGTTGTATATATAAAACCAAAAAGAACATTAGCAGCACTATGCACTTTTTGTTTGCATAAACATAAAAATAATGTGTCTTGGAGACTGTTGCCATACTTTGGTTGATGCTGGACAGTATTTACACTGAGTATTTCAAAGCGTGGAAATCACACACGGTTTTAGTGATACTTTTATTGTGATAAATTAAATTGAATTTTATCACAGTTTATCATTATACTGGTTATCCTTACATCCCTACATGCGGACGACAACGGTCTTATGCAAGTATTGCAGCAGGGACAGAGTCGGGGGGGAGGTGGGGGGAAGTCAGAGAAGGACACAAGCCTTGTTAGGGAAACTTCCAGTAAGCAGTAAGAGCTTACTGCAGTTACAGTTTGTTCATAGCATGAACAATCAAGGCTTACAATACACACTGTAAGACCAATACAGGGTGAATGATCTTGATAGATTAATTATGCATCTGACAGTTGTGATTACAGTACATTATGTACTGTATATGACATGAGTACAGTAACCTAATCATAAAGCCCCATAGCTCGTACTTTCCCAGAGTGAATGGCTACATCAGTTGAAGCACATCTGTGACTGTTTGCTAAAGCCAAAGACAAAGGAACCATTTGACCCTTCCTGGATTTGTCAAGTTTGCACTCTGGGACTCACCAGCAGAACGAAGGTTCCCAGCAGCTCTCCCATACACTCTCGGAGCAGGGGATTGTTCACTCTCAGAAACCGCCATTTCTCCATCTTTTTCTGAGGTTTGGGGTCCGGTCCCAGCACACGTCCCTCAGCTCGTCTGCAGCCCGAGTCAATGAACATAGACAGAACATATAATAAGGCTCCCCTCACATCACTATCAGTAGGCTAATAAAACTCAGACTTTGACCCCCATAACTACACTGTAAACTCACTGATGCACGTGAGAGACAGATTTTGGACAACTTTCAAATTAATAAACATGCTTTTGAAATTCAGAAGAGCTGTTGACATACAAGCCACCATGGGTAGCCTAAAGCCTATTTACAGTTGCATGAATTATTACTGTGCCACCTGTTAGCTAAATAGCTATCTTTCTATCCATGTGTAGCTAATTAATGCATTTTCTATCCAGAGTAGCAGTAGGCCTAGGCTACGTGCATTTTGTGTTGACTATGATGCTTCTTGCTACTATGTTTCTAAAAATCTTCTGAGCGTCTCACCTGTGAATGCATTATTTTGTGCTGCACACCTGTCCGCCTCTGCTTGTTTATCATAAAATAGTCTAAGTTGTAAAATTATTGAATGAAATTTGCTTGGCGGCCAATATCTCACATAAAGTAACTCGTTTACTTTGTTGTTGTGTTAACAGTTGGTGTAAAAAACATGTTCACAATTACACCGAACTTGTTCGTTCATCTAAAGCTACAGTAGCCTAGGCTATAACTTACAAGGGTCACTTTCATTTGGGAAAATAGCTGGCTAGCATAACCAGTTTGTTGGCAATTAGTTTTGACAAGTCTCCCCGTCTCTATAGTAACGTATTATTAACTTATAAAGGTGGCGTAGGCGATTTGGCTCAGAAGCATATTTTGTTATATTTTAAATAAAATGCTCTAACACTCACATTTTAAAAATCTGTAATCTGTGGAAGTCACTGTAAGATGTCCATCCATCCATTTCAAGATACCACCTTGAAACAATTGGATGGCCTACCTGTATGGAGTTATATTCATGTCATGGATTAATAGGCTATAAATGGGCCTACGTATACTTGTATATTGACAGTTGTAGTTGCAAAACAGATTTGCAGACTTCAGAGTTGTAGTTGCAAAACAGATTTGCAGATATTCAGAGTTGTAGTTGCGAAAAAGACTGCACTCGGATTTTTGACACAAAAATATGACATGTTAATTATGTCATAAATACTGTACGCAAACTTGTAGGCTACATGAAAGTTGTAGTTGCAAAAAAGATTTGCTGGAGCTGCTGCCTCCGCGACCCGACCCCGGATAAGCGGATGAAGATGGATGGATGGAAACCTGTATATTGGAAGTTGTACTTGCAAGGTTGTATAAAGATACAGCGTTGCATATTTACGGCTACGAATCCCACGTACAAGCTTACAACTTTTTTTATACTATAGCCTACCGTTTTGGCTCAGAGTTGTAAGGTGGGAGGGCAATCAGCTGGGCTACATCTCCACAGCCAATCAGATGCTGTCTATTATTGCACAAGCATCATTGGCTGGCTTGTTCTATCAATCAGGCTACAGCAATCGCAATCAACATTCTACATTGCAGATGGAAGATCGAGGCGGAGGTGGAAACACCGTGCTCGCAGAAGATGTGTTGAAGATGTTGAAGATTACACTGTGTACTATGTACAGTACATGTACTCTCCCAGCCTGATGACACCACAGGATAAGATACGGGGGCAAAGTGACCGATGGTGGCTCAATTAGGTGGTATTACAACATATTATATAATACAGTATATTGCTAATTAGTCTCTGTGTGTGTGTGTGTGTGTGTGTGTGTGTGTGTGTGTGTGTGTGTGTGTGTGTGTGTGTGTGTGTGTGTGCGCGCGCCGCGTGTGGGTGCAGGTGTGTGTCATGTGTAATAGCGTAATGTTGAACTTTGACAGTAATTGTACTGTTCCACGTACAAACAGGACATCTGTGAATAATAAGTCTAATCACTGATCAAACTCCAGAGATAGACTGGAGACTGCATTCCAGAGATTTCAAAACTAAAAAGGTACAAGGCCTTCATGCATTTACATTATAAAGCCTCTATTAATTCTCCTTGTGTAGCAGTACTGGAACACAGTATTATGGACAAGCAGGTGTGATGATGAGACAGCTACTGTACAGATAGAGTAATGCAGAAAAAAGACTGTGTTGAAACATAATCATAACATTATTTGCTCAACGCAGCTCATGTTTCAGAACAATAAAGGTGATTGGACAGAACAGCAGCCTTGGAGTGGTGTTACGTTATGATAGTCATGCTATCTGTCTCTTCTCTCTGCAGGGCCGACTATCTCACTGACAATCAGATGTAGGGGGAAGAACGTGATCATATCTTTACGACGCTTTGCTGTGTTAAATACCGACAGTATACTCTGACCAAGACTTAAACTACAGTATGCTCTTATCATGACACTGGACAGATAACGCTCTGATCCCCTAGCTCTCCCTGCAGGCTAGATAATGTGTTGCATCTCAATAAGGAACTCCACGGGGTCATGTTAGGATTTATTACAACCGTTTCACACTTATACTCTGGACGAATATTAGATCTCTATTCACAACAGCAATACAAAATGAGCTTCTTACACTTTCATCATATAAAACAAAGAGTGAATTAAAAAAACATATACAAAAAAATATTCATACTTTCTGCTAACATAGTTAGATGTTACCCTCGTACACCCTTTGGCCTTCCCTGCATCACATGTATATATTTCAGTGCTTAGTTATTGTGTGACTAGTGCAGAAATGGCCCAACTCTTAAGGAAGAGGTTGCAATAATCACATATCTAGGGTAAGAGCGCCATAACCTTAACAGTAGTATAAACATTTGAACTTAGTAAACGAAACATAGCTGCACCTTCACCTATTTACCCTGGCAGATCCAGGAGATTCACTGGTGCAGGAGGCATCGCCTCAGTCCCTTGTTACTGTGACTAACCATGCTATTGTCTTTCAGTTGTCCGAGTCTCACACAACCACAGTAGCCAGCCGAGTGAAAGCCTACAAAGCTTTAACCAGTTCTGAAGCCTGAAGAACAGTTTAACTGAGACCTCCATTGTGACTCCCGGGTCTATGATGTAGACTGCGGTCCGAGAGGGCGGTGTAGTACCACCTCCACAGGCCCAGGGGGCAGTCTTCTGATCAGAGTCCAGGCCTCCAGGCGCATCATTCCCACCACACTCACACCCTGGATCTCCAACACCTCGTCCCCAGGACAGACCTGGCTCACTGGGCCACCTGATAGAGAGAGTGGGTGTGGGAGGGAGGGGAGCTCATTAATGAAGGTGCCTTACAACAGTACTTACAGTCATCCAAGCCCATCTCTAATTGGTAAATTCTGTAGCTTATGTCACTTTCTTGTTACTTTCTCTATATATCAATACATTGTACATTGTGGTTGAATGACTAGTTCATCACATTAAGGTCTAAGTTAGTGATTAAACCCATTGTCATTTGGTGCAATACGAGGTTGACCTCTCACCCAGGAAGATCTTCTGAATGCTGAGTGGCCGATCCCCCAGACTGGACCCCAGCCCTCCCTCCAGACTGAAGCCTAAGTCTCTGCTGAGCTTCTCCAGCCTCACACACACGCGCTGGCCTGAGAAAGAGGGAGGCACACACACACACACACACACACACTGTAAACATTAAACATACAGTAGGCGCGCACACACTTGGATATTTGCTAAGTGTCCACAAACAGGTCAGTTCGTCTTGCTTGACGTGATGCCTTGAGGGGTTACCTGGTAACGTTCTGTTGCCAGGGTGACCCCTCACCTGTGTTAGTGGGCGGGGCCTGTTTCTGCCCCTTTGCGTCTGTTCCTGCCCCTCCCTTACAGGGCTGGGCAGGCCCCCGCCTGCGCAGGACCACCACGCCCATCCCCAGGGTCCGCGCCCTCCTCAGGGTCCTCAGAGCCTCCCAGTGGGCGGAGCCACACAACGCCGTGCCGTTGATTGACAGGATCTGGTCCCCCTCCCTGATGGAGCCCTCCTGAGCCGCCACCCCCGATGGGAAGACCTTGTGGACCTGGGAGAGAGTGAGAGAGTACAAGAAGTGAGTAAGATTATAATGCACGCGAATGCACGACCAATAGAAGCTGGCGCTGACTAGCGAGGGCTGTGTTTCTGTGTGACTCACAGTGACAGGCTTGTTCTGGTCCACTCCCCCTGCCATGGTGAAGCCCAGTCCGACCCCCACCTCCTTATGGAGGACCACCACCTGCACGTCCTCATAGTTCTACAGAGAGAGGGGGGTGGGGGGCGTGGTCAGTGGGATGAACACAATGATCAATGTCTAAAACGTGCACCGCAGGGAGAGTTCTGACTCCAGCCCTGCGGTGAAACAGTGTGTATAGTGGAATAGGGTAGCTGCAGGGTGTACAGTGTAGTGTTACATTTAGTGTTTGAATGGACAGTAATGATAACGTAGAGCAACAGTAGTGATAGCAGGAGGTGTACCTGCAAGGTGTCATCCCCCAGGCCCTTGACCTCATCCAGCAGGCGGTCCAGCTCCTCACTGCCCAGGACAGACACACAGGACAGGGCCGACACGTCTGAGCTCAGGGAGGCCGAGCGGCCAGAGGTCGACCAGTCCTCGCTCTCCGCATCCGACTCGTAGTCCACGCCCCCAAAGTTGCACAGGTCAGCCAGGCTGATAGGGAGAGGAAGAGAGGGATTAGAGAGGCCGATGAAGAGAGGAAGAGAGGGAAATGTATCTTGTATCATCCACCCACCTGAGACAGAAGCTCCTGCGATCCGATTGGCTCATGTTGCTGGTGATGGTCACCGAGGATTCGTCCGAGTCATAGTTAGAATCCTCATCCCTCTCTGTGCCTTCATCATCATCATCCTCCTCCCCGCTGTTCCACCGCTCAATCTTCTGGTTCAGGCTGGCCACCCACTCGTCCAGGTTCACCCCTGTGTCCTCTCCCTTAAGCCCAGGGAGACCGCTGGGGGAGGACGAGGTCAGAGGGCAGGGGAGAACCTGGGAACCCTTCCCCGGGACGGAGTCAGACACCTGGGCTGAGGTCTGAGCCGGAGCTGTGTGTGTGGAGACCGAAGAGTGCCCCCTGTCTCTCTGCCGTCTGCCCCCAGCCAGGGCTGCCTCCTCCTGGGGGTGGAAGGGGGAGTCACGGGGGGTGTTGGTGGGCGTCTTGTCATCGTCGCTGCCGGGCGACGGCAGGTCAAAGGGGGGTCTCTCAATGGCGCGCAACTTGCTGTTGGAGTTGTTGGAGTTCAACAGCCCGGAGGAGGAAGTGTCCCTCGTCCTGCTCCTGTCCTGTGCCTTCTCTGGGTCGGGAGCGCCGGTGGGATCCGTCTGGTCCACGGTAGGGTCTCTGACAGGTCTACCTCTGATGCCTCCATTGAGAGGGATCTCCATTTGACCCTTGAGTTTGGAGTATCTACCGACGCCAAGTTCACTATCCTCCCCTCCCCTTCTTTGCTCCACTCCTCCCTCTTCTGTGGCACCCCCTCTCTCCCTCCTCCCCTGCCTCCCCCCTGGCACGTCCACCGACATGGACCTCGTCGTCCAGCCTCCTCTCTCCTTCATCTTCTCCTCTTCTCTTCCACTCATCACAGCCCCAGCCAGGGCTTTCTCCGAAAAGCTCTTCTTCACCCCCTCGCCAACGGCCCCTCTCACCCCCTCCCCTCTCACGTTCCCGGCTCCCCCGTCCACCCTCCCCCATCGTTCTCTCGCTCCGCCCAGGCTCTTATCCGACCCGCTCTTCCTGACGCCCTCCCCGGCCCGGCCCAGCTGCTCTGGGACGGAGAAGGCCCGGCGGGGCTTGAGGAAGCAGCCCGGAGCCGGACCCTGCGCCCTCTGGTTCAGGGCCTCGAACTGGTGGATCTTGTTCCTCACGCTGGCCACAGAGGGGACCGCCAGCATCTCGGGAATCTTCCTCTTCAGGGCGGTCCTCTGCGGGGCGCTCGACTCAAACACGTCCTCGGCGACGCTCCCTTCCCGGGACGGGCCCCTCCTAGCGGGCGCCGCGTCCCCGGCCGTGGCGTCGGCGGTCGCTCTCCCGTCCGTTCGATCGCCGGGAGGGAGCTTCGACTCCGGGTTGACCCCCGGGGGCGCCGAGGTCGGCTTTACCTCTTTCTCCACGTCCCTCTTCTCCTCTTTGACTTCTTCAAAATCACTCCGTTTCTCCTTTTCCAGTTCTTGAACTCTCTCCATTTTGTGGACCGAGCTTCCCACTTTCCCCTCTCTCGCCCGTTCGCTCCCTTCACTTGTCCCACTTCTATCCTCGGTGTTTGTCCCCTCTTTGTTCCTCCTGTCCCTCCATCTCTCCTCTCTGTCTCCCAGCAGAGTGGAACAAGCTGGGCCCCTAACAGGCGTCGATGCCTCCTCTAGGGGAGTGTGTGGGAGTGTGTGTGAGGCTGCCTTGAGAGACCCCGTCTGAGCTGCCACAGAGAACTTACCCCTGGTCCTATCCAGAGACCTGGTGCCGTACTCCAGAACCCCTCTGCCCCTCGTGTTCTCCCCCAGCTCTGGCTGCTTCCCCTGGGCTTGTCCCTCAGGCCTCTCCCCCCCCGGAGCCTTCTCCCTGCTCAGCACTGACCGCGGAGATCCGGAGGGGCTTGCCACAGTGGGTGGGTTTACTGGGCTGGTGGTGTCAGACTGAGGTGTGTGCGTGAGCCTCATACTGCTGTCCAGGCTGTTCCTCCCCCAGGGGAGGCGTCTGGGGAAGGTCCCCCCCGCGGGCCCCTCGGATAACACCCCACTCCCCTGGCTGAGGGGGGAGAAGACAGGAGAGGAATACGCGGAGCCGGCGGTGGACTTCCTGCGATAGGCTGCCGTTCCTTGCACCTCTCCCTCTGCCAGAGGCCAGTCTCCGATGGGGGCGGAGTTACGTTTGGCTCTGGCCGGGTCCTCCGCTTTATCAGAACCGTAGAGCTTATCTATCCGCTCCCAGATGCTCTGACTCTTGGGCCCAGTCGAGCCGCTGGGTGGATCCCTGAGCCCAGACCCGGACTCAGACCAAGACCCGGACTGGGACCTCAGCCTGGAGGGGAGGGACTTGCCCCCACTAGCTCTCTCCAGAGCCAGGGTCACACGACTTAGTCCGGTCCCTGTCTCACCCCCCACGCACCCCAGACCTGAGGAGTTATAGACCTTAAACCTAGACAACACAGGCCTCTCACCCGCTTCCCCTGCCCACCTCCTCTCCAAACTCTCCGTCCGTTTAAGGGTAGTAGCCCCTGCTAAATTCCCAGAGAACGCCAGCACCCCAGTCCTGCGTCCCTCATCAGGACTGGCCCCGCCTCCTCGCCAGTCCACGCTCTTGCTCCTGCTGGGCAGGTCCAGCCTCCTCCACTCTGCCCTGCCCCGCCCCCCCGCCACCTGCCCTGCAACGCCGCCGCCCCCTCCCCCGTCACCGCAGCTACGCTCGGCCCTCACCTCGCTCCCGGGGCCCGCAGGGCTGCTCTCCCCACCCTGGGTAAGGGGACCCGGGTCCGTCTCGGGCTCGGCGGCCATGTTGTCCTCCGCGTTGGCATCGGTCTCTTTCGGCGCCTGCTCTCTGCAGCTCCCTCTGTCCCCTGCCTCTCTCGGCTGCTCGGACATCCCTCTCTGTCCCCGTCCCTGTTCCTCTCTCTGTCCCCCTCCCTCTCTCTGTCTGCAGGGCTGCAGGCTGTAGGAGGGCGAGCTGGCAGAGCGGACAGTGAAGGGCAGCCCTGTTCCCAGCCGTCCGCGCTCACACACTGGGTTAGGCAGCAGGGGCAAGTCCATTGTCTGAGCCCACTGACTTTGAGTAACGTTCCCTGTCAAATGGAGGCAGCCAAAGGGGGCGGGGGGAGGGGAGGGGGGGCGGGATGTAATTCGGTGCTTACAATGGATATGTTTAGAGCACCGGAGATCCTCTTTGAAAAAGGCACCACCAAAAAAGCGTTCAGATCCCCCGGTGGCTGCGCTTGTGGTTGACTTGTGAACACCGGGGGGTGTTCGTAGGGGTGAGGGGGGTTGGAGCTATTCCCTGGTAGAGACGTCAGAGTGGTCCAACTGCAATCCTCTCATGTCTGGGGCCTCGCAGACAGACGCACACACACACACACACACACACACAGATCCGCACGCTTGGCATTCCACCGGCAACGTCCCTCTGTACCGCCTTCGGACCATGCGCCCTCACTGACGCTTCGCCGGTCCCACCTCTCAATCGATCGCGCGCTCTTCCTCCTATCCTCTCCCAGACGGCCGTTTCTGTGTCGCTGGTCCTCAGGGGCTGAGCGTCGTCTCCGTCTGCCGGCTGTTGGCCCGGTGCAGCGGCCGTCCCCTGTGTGGAAACATGGAACACAAGAGTTATGTTAAGTTCCACCCGTGGGACGGAACGGGCTGGAATGTTGTGATATGTGAAGTGCGGTCAGTCTGGTGAAAACACTGTTCCGCATGGCCAAACTGAATCACGGAGGAGTCAGGAAGAGGGACAATGGCTCCCAGCGGCCAGACCACCGCTCTCAGACAGAGGGAGAGTAGGAGACATGCCGAGGTGACGACGGAGAGAGAGAGAGAGAAAGAAGGGGAGATGGTGGAGGATTGGGGTGAGAGTTAGAGAAAGATGAGAATAAGAAGAGAGAGAGAGAGAGGAGAGGGCTACAGGGATGAAGAGAGCAATAAAGAAGAGAGTGCTGAAGAGAGAAGGCGAGACAACCTGAAATAAAACACATTCCATACTGTACATCTATAAGTTACACCTGGTGAGTTACTTCATCACTGTACCTGTCTGCCTGCCCAACATTCCCCTCATACTGACTACATGAGTCAGTACTGACACACAAGCAGTAACCCACACACCACATACACATGTATGCCATAATGGCTGTTTACACAAGCAACATGCTTTGGTGGCCTGTCACCCTTCAGTCAAACTGAACAAAAACTGGAAAAACTCATCAGACAGCAATCCACTCAGGGAAACAATGTATTACTGAGCGATACAACTTCTGTCTCACACACACCAATACATAAACACACGCACGCGCACAAACACACACACTTAGTGGTAAACACACTGATATAGGACCACTATTCAAAGTGCTTCACAAAGTTCAGTTGAATATGATCAGATAAGATTCCTGTTGAGTGGAGCAGAGAGCAGCAGATTTCCATACAGTACCTGTATCTATAGTTCAGATAGGGTGACAGGGCTCAGCCAAAGAACAGAACCTGATAAGCACACAAGGATCTTCACTTCTGGGGCCTCATTTATCAAAGACCGTGTAAAAGAAGGCGTACCTCAATGATAAATGAGGCCCCTGATTGGAACATAACCACAACATCAACATAAAGACTTATCAACACAGTGATCGGCAAATGTGGCGAGAAGCCCTGTGATGGGATTGTTTGAGGCCACCTGAGGAAAGTGACGACTGATCGATCGCCGCTTTGATCGCCACAGATCAAAAGAAGCCGAAACAGCTGACAAAGTCACAGCACTATGAATTGACACAGAAAAATAAGCAACTACCGACAGAAATAAAAGTGTGGAGTGTTGAAACCAGATGGTGTGCATTGTGTGTGTTTGTTCCCTATATGCTGGAGAGGTTGAGTGTCAGTTTACAGAAACACCTGCTCTGCTAGGTCAAAAAACCTCCCACTGGTGTAATCGTTGGCAACATGGCCCCATTCACATAAATCGCACATTAAACACACACACACGTACCTTCAGATTGTCTCAGAGGCGAAGGCTGATCTGGCCATTTCGGGACATGTTAGGAGAGCTACGCTTCCCCATCCTCCTACTCCTCTTCTCTCTCTCTCTCTCTCTTTCTCTCTCTTTCTATTTCTCTCCTCTCCGTCTTTCTTCCTCTCTCTCTCTCTCTCTCTCTCTGTCAACTTTGCATGATGCATCTGTACAATGACGTAAACCTGCCCCACTGGTTTATCCTCTCACTCCTTCATCCCTCCTCCCTCAGTCTCTCATTCCCCCCGCCCCCCTCCCTCAGTCTCTCATTCCCCCCGCCCCCCTCCCTCAGTCTCTCATTCCCCCCCTGCCCCTCCCTCAGTCTCTCATTCCCCCCCCTGCCCCTCCCTCTCTCTCTCATTCTCCTCCCCCTCCTCCTATTGTCACTCCCTCCTTCTTCCTTCTCAAGAGTGGCATTCCTGACTGGCTCAGTGTGTCACCTGCTGACCACAATAGGCCTTACATGCACCCCCTCCCCCCCCCCCCCCCCCCCCCACACACACACACACACACGCACACATACATACACACGGCCATATCAAAATCCATCTCTCTGCCTACATCTGTGACATCACAGCCCTCGGGGAAGAGGGGATAGGGTTCACATAATTGGGAGAAACCAAGAGAGCAAAAGGAGGGAAAGAAAACAAGAGATGGATGGAGAGAGAAATAGATACAAAGAGAGAGCAAGAGAGATACAAGGAGAAAGAGAAGACAAGCAGAGACCAAAAGAGAAAGTGAAAGAGACAGGTAAAGGTAGAGAGAGAGAGAGTCCCTGTCAGTCCACCTCAGGTAACCTCTTTTCCAGCACTGGAGATTCTAGCTACAGACAGTGAGAGTGTTCTGACATGAGCAGACACCAGCAGGGTCAGGTTACCTGTGTTAATGGCGAACTGCCCCTAAAGGTCTAACTGTGAGAAAGGATAACAACACCCTGGTCTCACAGAGCCACTCAGCTCAAACAAGACCTGTTCAGGTCTACTGCACATTCTCCGACTGGAGAACGCAAGCATCACAAGCGTGTTGTGTGGTACTTGGATTCGCTGTGGCGACATCCATAGAATTGTCCTCTAACTGACTTCCACCCATCTCAGCCTTGTCTGACTGAGGGGACAAGGTAATAGTACGATGAAGAGAGGAGAGTGCTTGGAAGTACTGAGACCCATTCTCAGGGAGCAGAACAGTGCAAATGGCAGAGGACATCTTGGGTTAGAGAAGCTCACACACAGTCTTAGTGTTTGAGCACCAGAATATGCAACGGGTGGGTATCGAAAACAACTGGGCTATTCAATAACACACGCACGCACAAACACACACACACACACATACAGTACACACACCGAGGAGGTCTCTGGTAATGAGTACTTACACTTGTTGGTTCGGTCTTTAGTCTTTAGAAAAGGAACAAGGTATGTCTGAGTCCTGTGCAGTCTCTGCTTCATTGCTTCATGCTGCAGCAGATGGTAACTGTGTGTCGTTAGACAGAGGAAGTGAGGCTGTGGTTTCTGTCAGAGATCGTCTCAAGGTGCTGCAGGGGGGAGAATGAGGACTGATCAGCAGCTCATCTCAGCACCTCCCCTTATCACGCACAAGGGATAAAAGATCTTAAACTTCAGAGGTCCTGTTCAAATACTTTAGAATGTCATGTGTCCTTTAGTCACACACAATCATCACACAGGAAAGGCAGAACTGACCTACAGTAACATGTGCAGATCACAGATTATCTTGAGGAGGATGGAGGGACAGTTGCAGTCAAACAGGGTCCTGTCTCCGCTGGGCTGTGATTAGCTATGAGTGGGGGGGTTGGAGAGAGGGCTAGTGTTCACTAGGGCAGACCCAGGCCTTCCAGCCACCCACCCATGTTCTGCCAGTAGAACAGCTCTCCCTGTGTCTGCTCTGACAAACATGGATGTATAAATAAATCATCGTCCAACTCTCACAGACAAATGCTTTAGACTTTAGGCTACTCAGCACTCTTGATCCAGTTCTCATGTTACATAACTTTGTTGGCCACGTGGGGGCATTGTAGGGTGTTCAACCCGCTTCCTTCCCTGATGGAAATGAACTAGAAGTGTTAGGATGAATAATATTGAAGATGATGTGTTGGGCTGAATGTCTGTGGTTATCTAAAGCCCACAATATAAGAGAAAGATAGATTGGATAACGTGTGGACAGCCGCATTTTAACTGATTAGGCTACTTCATTTCCGTAAATGTTGTCAGTCGGTAGGGCTGCTGTAGGCCTACTACAATATTTACAGCAGATGGCGTCAGAGTAGCCTACAAACGTCTATGGAGATCATAATATGATTAACCAGGGCGTCAACAAATGATTTCGAAAGAACAGCCTACGCTATGGTGTGCGATATAACCTAATAGCTCCACGATGGTGTAGTGATGGGGGAAACGCATTGACACATTCCAACAATTGTGTCGGGAAAAAATGTCGCTCTATCGATGCAGTCGATACAACAGCTCCATAATATGCCGGTCAATCCATGGTATGACGGCTGTATCAACAGATTGACAAGTCAAGTCCAAGAGGAATTTGCGGCAAAATACAAAATTTGTACAACATTCAATGAGCCCACCGTCATGTGATGTCTTGTTCGGTATGAGTTCAGTTAAGTTGCTGCAGGGTGGTGGTGACAACGGAGCTCTGGCATATTGGAGCCGGGCCAATGATTTAGCAGAAATACGAGAAACACCGTCACTCTGTTGCAGTAACCTAGTCCCGTCGAGAGGTGACAGTATGGATCAGAGTTTCAGTGGAGGTGTCGGAGAGCTAGTGAGGGGCAGAGACTTGAGTGATTGATTTAATGTGGGGTCCAAAATAGAGGGATGGGTCAAGCAAGACCCCCAGATTATGGGCTTCAGAGAAGGGGGTTGTCGGTTTTGTGGAGGGTAGACTTGGGTGTCACAACCATGGGTTCGGTTTTATTGCTATTTAGTTTGAGAAAGTTGGTGGTCATCAAGGCAAGGGCGCAGATGATTTGTTATGGAGATAGCCTATACAGCTGGGTGTCATCGGCATAACAATGATAGTGAAATTCATGTTTCCCGATGATCTGACCAAGGGGGAGGAACTGAACGTGAACTGATCCCTGAGAGACACTTTGTCAGGCAGATCTGGAGTAGGCCTATATAGCCTACAAGTCGTTCTTTACATGTTATCAGGGGTATTCTATTGAATGTAATCCATTCGTTTGGTGAATTGATCTACTTTTGGTAGGTTAGTATGAATGAAAATGTCAAATGTAGCACAGGAGTGCAAGACGCCCCCCCATTTAAGGCCAATGAGGCATCCTCACTAGATGCCCGAACCACCTCAACTGGCTCCTTTCGACGCAAAGGAGCAGCGGCTCTACTCCGAGTCTCTCCCGGATGACTGAACTTCTCACCTGATCTCTCAGGGAGACCCCAGCCACCCTCCGGAGAAAACTCATTTCGGCCGCTTGTATCCGTGATTAATTCGATCCGAATAACGATTAATTATTTAAGATTAAAATGACAAGTGAGGCAATATTCCATGGGGGGCATCTTGCACTCCCAGGGGGGGCATCTTGCACTCCGGGTGGTGGAAGATGCCCCCTTTACTTTTATTATATCATCAAAGTTTTTATTTTTGTTTTTTTTTACTTAAATGCTATTAAAGTGTAAAGTCTTCAACATAACTAACATGTATATACTAAATTCAGTTATAAATATGTATTTAATAAGCCACAAATTGACATTGTCCTTAGTGGGGGCATCTTTGGGTCCTCTACTCTAACAGTGGCACCAAAAGCCCAACATTCATAGCCTGGTAGGACCATCCCGATCTAGCGAGCTCACTGCTTCGCTCCGCATAGAGCCTTCGCCCCATAGAGAGCGATTACGAGGGCGGGGGTACTTGCCTTGACAGACAAACACCTTCAGCCAATCAGCGTTCAGCAAACTTTTGCCAAATCCAGTCGGAAGAACGGCAAAAACTTATTTTCCACTGAGAAACTCTGCTAGTGCATAGGCTACTCTTGTTCAAGTTTTGTGCTTTAGTCTATTTCTGCAATAACTGCAGCTGTGTTTATTCTTCTAACGTTAAAGGAGTAGTAAAGGGAAAATGCATGTTTAGCCCTGTTTTAAGGTTAGCCTAGCCTACTTATGATCATATACAAGGGTTGAGATCAAAAAGTTGACAAAACTAGCACTTTTGAGAAAGTCTGATAATTGCTCTACCACCGTTTAGGTCATACAATGGATGTGGGTGGGCACCGTGAAAAATCTTTCAAAAACATGTTAAACTCGATTTCAAAGACAAGAAGCTCACTGAGGGAGTCGCCATGTTTGTTTAGCGAGCAGCAGGGACACAAACCAATCAGGGGCTGCTTTCCACTGTGGGGTGGGACAGCAGTTAAAACGCAGTCCCTGATTGGCCCGGTATGGTCTGGATTTTGGCATAATCGCTCTGGAGGAGGCGAAGGCCAGACCGTTGTGAAACAGAATGTGAGCTCGCGAGAACGGGATGGTCGTACCAGGCTACAATATTCAGGCATTTAGGGATAAATTTAAAACTTAATTTTTTAAAACTTAAAAATCAATGTGTGAGCGGACAGGGAGCCAGTGAAGGCCAAATAACACCCGTCTGGTCTGGAGTAATGTGCTCACAGGGGGAGGTGTAAGTATGAATACAGTCAGCGCCGTTCTGGACATACTGCAGCCTGTTGATGCATTTCGCAGATGCCCCCACTAGGAGGGCATTGCAGTAGTCCAGGTGTGATGAAACAAAGGCATGGATGAGATGTTCAGCAGCAGGTTGGGAAAGCAGAGGCTGGATCTTTGTCAGGCTTCTGAGATGAAAAAATGAAACCTTGACTGTCCATTATCACCCCAAAGGTTGCGACCAGCACTGGAGGGTATGGCTGTGACACCATCCATGGTGAGGCTGAGATGTTTACATTTCTTGATGATGGCCTGGGTGCCAACCAAGATGACCTCTGTTTTTTTCAGTTCAATTGAAGAAAGCTCCGCTGCATCCAGGCTTTGATGTCGGTCAGACAACTTGTGACAGCTTGTGCCTTGAAAATGCATGTTTATCATAGTTTTTAGCAGAGGCCCATAGACCTCCATTATAAAGGGGGTGCTCGCACAGAGGAAAAAGGAGCTAGCTTACTACTGCACGGATCGGTTAAATGTTGGTGTGTACGGATCGGTTTCATTGAGGACAAAGTGACATTTGAGCTAAACTTGCTTTGACAGCGGCATTCCCCTTTAAGTCTTCTTTAGACAAGCGCCAAGGTTACCACTGTAGTGCTGGATGACCTAGAAGGCAAGCAACTTTCTTGGCTGACTCACCATCATAATTTTTAACTGTCACACCCAGCAACTGGAGAAAGTAACAACATCCCACCCAACAGTTACTGGGGTGAATTATTCTCTCTTTAGAGTCTACCACACCACCTTATGATTTTGGGGGTGTTTCACTCACTCAGGCCAATATGAAACAGTTCTAGAGGCCTATTGAAATTCACTTGCTTCAAATTACTTCAAAGTAGTATTTTATGTTGCTAGGCTACAACCTTTCCGGGCCTCTCCTGTATCTATTTAGTTTTTCCTTCTTCCTCTAAGAATAAGGCATACTGTCACAGTAGGCTATTAACTAAAGGGTAGTGAGACTGGTTGCTATGCTTAATACTTCCCCACTCAAAAACAAATTATGCTATCCTTATTCCCTTACATTTCCTTACTGTGTGTCGGTGTGCTTGCTTACTGTAGGTGTGTATCAGAGGAGGCTCACCCATTGAGGTAGGGGAGGACAGTCTTTCTCAGTTTTTGGAGAGAAGAGAGGGATTAAAATATAAATATATTAATTTATATATTATAATTTATATTTAATATTATCTCAGTTTTTGTTCATAAAGCAGGTTTTCCCTATGGATAAAAACCCATTATTGAAATTCTAAAGCTCCAACAGTGACATCTATAACATGCAGCTATAATCTATAACATGGACGACAGTTCCACTGGCTGGCTATAGCCGGTAACGTTAGCTAGAGGTGCACGTCAGGTTATGGCATTGGCAGGCGCGCAGATTGGCTGGAGGCGCAAACTGTCAGCAACTCGTCCAAAACATTTCTAGAGACTGGGTCGCAACACCAGATCGGAGAAATGCACTGAACAGCCTGGCTCCTGCTTTCGTGAGAATTGATTGCTTTGCGGTGCTTATTCCTTATGCAGAGATGGATGGGTGGATGGAAAACTTGTGTGATTGTAGCCTATACTGACTTGATACATGTCAACATACAACTAGCTTGTAATAAAATAGAATATTCCAGTTATGATCATCATCAGTCAGTCATTGTTCTTCAGGTAAAATTATATCTTGTCATAATTTAGGCAGCACGCAGAGATAGGGAGAGACCGCATGGCAAGAGAAAGACATTGTCCTGTGGGGAGTCTGGGGACACAGATGATCAGGTAAGAAAATGGACAGTGAGACTGAAAACAGCTGGATACAACAGTTTTTACCTACAGTAAGCCTACATGTCAGCAGTCAATACAACTAGCTTTAACTTCAACCATCAATAGAGCCGACCAAAATAATTAGGAAATCTTCCGGCAGGGCACTTTTAGCAAACGGCAAAAAAAAAAAAATGTGTCCGCTTATAGGCATTTCCCCCCCCAAAGTCTACAATATGGTTACGCCCCTGCATCAAATAGACATTTGCTCTCTATGGTGCGGGCTTCGCCTCACACAAAAATCTCAGTGGAGAGAGGATCCGCTTGTAGTAGAAATGACAGTCACTCGACCACTATGCGCTTGAAATAACTGAAGTTTAATAAATAGGCCATCACACACATACAACAGTTATATAATTTCGTAATAGGATAACTTCAGAAAATAAAAAGAGAAGAACTAAAACATTCCCAGCACATAAGAAACCCACATTGCATAATCATTGCTCTTTTTTTGTAAGAAAATAATAAACGGCACACTTGGCCTCCAGTATGGTTTCTTCATCATGCAAGCCTCGCATATTTTGCACGGAATTCCGCGATTATTGCAGTGAAAATGCAACCTTTCTAAAATAGGTGCATAATCTGCCCCTTTTGACATTAACATGCAATGGCATAATCACGTTTTTCTTTCGCGTTTCGGGGGGAATAGGACCCGGGGAACATAGGACCGTTTGTCGGGGGGAACATAGGACCCGGGGAACATAGAACCCTTTTTCAGGGGAAACATATAGGCTATAAGACATGGGGAACATAGGACCCGGGGAACATAGAACCCTTTTTTGGGGGGATATAGGACCCGGGGTAGCATAGAACCCGGGGAACGATAGGACCCAGGGAGACCCTTTTTTGGGGGGAATAGGACCCGGGGAACATAGGACCCAGGGAACATAGACGCTTCTGGGTGGTATTTTCAGCAAAAATACTCATGTTTTGGGGATCCCAAAGACTAGTATTAAATTGTTGAAAATAAGTATAATAGGACATCTTTAATATGTCCCTATGGTCATATTATTTTCAATCTTTAGGGTTACCATCATTTTTGTCCAGGCCATTTTGTTTTTTAAAATGATTCTGTTGAACCACAATTCAAAAGCAATGACTGATTTTCATTACTTAAAGGTATAATATGTAATATGTGGATTAAAATAAACATTTTTTCAAAAATAATATATCCATAGGGCTTTGCGAAGGCTGCAGAGTAAAAGTATTGCTTTTCCATAAAAGATCATATTTTGTTTGAAATTATTACATTATGAAATTTTGACGGCCCGACAATGACACTGTTGATATCATACCAGCCAATAGTATCACAGCGTTGGTACTGCGCACTGGGTTGCCAGGTACTATTCTAGCTTCACCACTGTGAGATTAGCAGTAGCCAGCTAACGTTATACTTCCATGAATTAGCAGCATTATAGATGTTGGTTAGTGTGTGTGCGACTATAAAACGGCAGCTTTTCCGTCCACTCTTTTCAGCTAAACGTTTGGTAAAATGGCAGAGTTTCGTCGTCCTGCTTCTCCGCCTGAGCCCTGGCTAACCGTGCAATACGAATCTCAAAAGCTCAGTGACCGAAGAAGGAGCAAAAGTCGGATAGATATCGGGCCAGCCTTTGCTCATTGGACGGAGTTTATGGAGTTTCATGGGATAAAGTCACATGGTGACATGGCTACTTTTCTACTAGACCGGTAAGCTAGCTAACTAGCTATCGTTATCTTTCTTGGAATCTGCATAGCCAGACCTAACGTTATCTCCACACTACAGCATCTAACGTAACTTATTACATCTGAAATACTTGATTGTAATTACTGATTAGTGTAACGTTATGTTCCTCTCGGAGTGAAGATCTTATCACAGTATGACTGAAACAGTGCATTCTCCGACATTTGGCAACCAATACATTGTGTTGTTGCAGTTCTTATCTTTAGACACTAGATGGGGGAAATAATCAACATATTACATATTATACCTTTAATTTTCAGTAGGCTACATTTTTATTTATTATTGCTTTTGTCTGTTTCAAGTTATTTCAGTGACCATTGTGTTTTTTTTTTCTTTAACAGAAGGGTAGCAACAATTTTGTCCACGTCTGTATTTCCTTTTTATGGCTAACGCCCATGAGACGTAGTTCATTTTCTCTGTGGGACTGTGGTATGCTGTTTGGAAATACTGTCTGGATATGTAACTCATGGTAAGTTCCCTTTTGATATTTCAACATAACGTATTTCTTAAATCAGGAAAGGCAGTTCTATATGGGTTAGAAACAGCTTTATTTTGTTCTTGTTAGGCTAATATAGCCTATTGCTTTTGGCAATAACTAAGCAATATAACGCATTACCTACAGGATTTCTGTAATATTTACAGTTACTAAGTAGACACCCAAAACACAGTCCGCCACACTGTGGCTTGGATCACGGGGAGAAGAATGTTTGTGTGTTTGCTTGCAAGGGGGGGGGCATGGGGTAGAGGGTGATTGGGAAAGAGGTTCAGGTAGGTTGGTATAGAGTCAAATCAAATCAAACTTTATTTATATAGCGCATTTCATACACAGAGGCAACGTGATGCGCTTTACAGAGAGCAATGGAGGGTCGGCATACGTTCCACACCTACATATTCCAGAGGGAAGCCAAAAAACAGTTTCTGCTCATCGATGCACGGATCGATGGATGTCATAGATTAAATGACGTGTGTGTGCCACGAAATTCCGTGATATCGGGTTGGATGGGGCTGGCATCCTGTGCGGCGTGCGAGTGTGGCGCCGAGGATCAAACCACAGACCACGTCATCCAGGACTGTCCGATATCGGACACCCAACGGAATGCGTGGTCTGACGGTTGCAGATAACGAAAAGGATAGCACCGAGCCTGGGAGGAGAGGACAACTACACCAAACCCATATGACAAAGAACCAGACCCAGGGGACAGAAAAGTGAGCTGTAAAAATTATTCCCTGACCTCTCTCAATGAGACGATCGAGGGTGGGGGGTGTCCGCAGAGCTTTTGATGTCTTCTTGTTTTGTTGTTCTGCGATGTGTTTTTTAAAGTTCAATAAAGGGGTGCAGCACCACCTACAGTAACTATAATATTTAGTCTGGTCTTGTGAAATGAAGAATCACTCCAATACAGGATACAATAGACACTTTCACTTTCAGCCTGTCCCTCTCTGCCTGCCTGCGTGGCTGCCGTTCTCCAAATCAACTCGGTCTTAAGTAGAATCCTTCCTGCCCCCCTCTGCGTAACACCTAAGTTACTAGATAAAGGGTGCCGAGGTCCTTCTACTCCTCCGAGATATTCCCAGTAGGGCCTTGTGAGATACGGCTCATGACGCTTGTGAGATACGGCCCTGTCACCCATGGCGCCTAAACATCTCTCTGTAATATACTTATAATAATACAAGGACACCGGACTAACGTTTAGTGTGACTTTAATCGTTGCTCTTCTGGTACCGAAGCCCGTAAGGAACATACTGTGCGCATGACACAGAATTAGCAGATAAAGCAATCTACTACACTCCTCCCTTTTAGCAATAAACTTCCAACCATAATGCACTGGTTCTCAAACAATAACCATAACAATGAATGACCTAAGAACATGTCAACTCTACCTACTGGGTTGATGTAGACTGACCAACCCAGCACAAATCCAGGGGATTATTCTGCCCCGAAGGCGGACTTGTGTTCTATGCTAAACTCAAACAATGTTCACTGTACTGTATTCTGCCAGAACGGCACCGTCTCTGTAACATCAGCATAACTAAAGGTCAAGCCTTTCAGGTGGTCTACGTTGTCGCACCGGATTGCGTCTCTCATGAACCTCAGGAGGAGGACCAGGTTGCTCTGGTGGGTCAGGCTCGTTGTCCTGTCCACATGTCCAGTCTGGAGCAATGTCCTCTGGGTCAGTGGTGTTCTTGTCACTGTCTACAGGAGTGTTAGACCGCAGCAAATGATCCACATGAACACTGACCTGGCGATGACCCACCTGTACTGTGTAGGTTAATGGGCCTTTGCGGTGGAGAATAACACCTGAGTTCCACAGGCGTTTGGAATGGCGGAAATCACGCACTTTCACCCTCTCCCCCTCACTGAAGTGTCTGACCGGCTTAGAGCGCTTGTCATGAGCCTTCTTCTGCTGTAGTTGATGCTTAACCACAGTGTCTGAAAGGCCTGGCTTCAGTAGCATTAGGCGGGTGCGGGGCTGGCGTCTCAGAAACAGTTCAGCTGGTGTACGTTCAGTCACTGTGTGGGGCGTGTTTCTGTAACTGAACAAGAAGCGGGCCAGCCTCTGGTGAGTAGGTACAGACTGAACCTCCTGTTTGGTCCACGCTTTCTTGAAGGTCTGCACAGCTCTTTCAGCAGCTCCGTTTGAGGCTGGGTGATAAGGCGGAGACAGCGTGTGTCTCACCGCATTGTTTTTCAGGAACGTCTCAAACAGTGCTGAAGTGAAGGGAGGGCCGTTGTCTGACACTAGCTCCTTAGGAAGGCCATAAGCTGCAAACAAGTGTCTCAGTAAGTCAATGGTCTTTTCGGCTGTCATCAGCTGAGTAGGGAACACCTCCATCCACTTAGAGTGAACATCTGTGACCACCAGGAAGTGCTGTTTGTTTATCTCAGCGTAATCCACATGAATACGCTCCCATGGCGCAGTAGCCCAGGACCATGGATAGAGGGGCGCAGCAGCAGGCTTGTTGCGGACTGCTTCACAGGGCGAGCACTGACTTACACACTGCTGTATATCCTGGTCAAGCCCCGGCCACCACAGGTAACTCCTGGCAAGAGCTTTCATTCGAGTGATTCCTGGATGACTCTCATGTAGATCTGAGATCAACCTCTGTCTGAACTTGGGCGGCACCACTACTCTAGATCCCCAGAGTACACATCCTTGATCAGTAGAGAGTTGTTCTTTCTTGTCGGTGTAGTGACGGAGGTTAGGGTCACTCACATACGCTGGCCAGCCGGCCAGTGTCAAGTCCATCACCTTGGATAGGACTGGGTCACGTCTGGTTTCCTCTGCTATGTCTGAAGCAGAGAGGGGCAGCTCGTCAATGAGTGAGATCTGGAAAACAGCTGCATTGTCTTGACCATCTGAGTCACTCTTGCATGGTAGCCTTGATAAGGCATCTGCATTGGCGTGGTCACCTGATCTTCTGTACTCAATGACGTAGTCGTAGGCTAATAGTATCAGAGCCCACCTTTGCATGCGGAGAGCGGCCAGTGTTGGGACAGGAGATTTGGGCCCCAGAATGGCGAGGAGAGGCTTGTGATCTGTCAGCAACTGGAATTCTCTTCCATACAGATACTTGTGAAATTTCTTCACGCCATAGATTATGCTCAAAGCCTCTTTTTCAATTTGAGCATAGTTATGCTCACTGGGTGTGAGTGTTCGTGAGGCAAAGGCGATCGGGAGTTCTTCACCTGAGGGTAGGACATGCGAGATGACGGCTCCAACTCCATATGGAGAAGCGTCACATGCCAGTCGCAACTTCTTCTCTGGGTCGTAGTGCGCGAGCCACTTGCTCTGTAGTAGGCGCTGTTTGCATGTCTGAAATGCCTCTTCACATTGTGAGGACCATGTCCATTTCATGTCCGCCTGCAGTAGTTGGTGAAGAGGGTGCAAGATCGTTGACAGGTTTGCTACAAACTTGCCATAGTAGTTTAGGAGACCCAAAAATGACCTCAGCTCTGAGACATTACTGGGCGCTGGTGCACTGACAATGGCCTCCACCTTGCTGTTTGTTGGGTGCTGACCTTGTTCATCGATCTTGTAGCCAAGATACTCCACTGAGTCTTTGAGAAACTCACATTTTGACTGTTTCACTCTCACTCCACATTTTTCCAGCTTGCTCATAACTTTGTCCAGTACGGCTATGTGTTCTTCCATTGTGGGGGCCGTCACCAGAATGTCGTCCAGAAAACACACCACGTTGTCTATGCCATGTAAGATCTGGTCCATTGTTCTCTGGAAGACCGCTGGGGCTGTTGAGATTCCATAGGCCAGACGATGGTACTTGTACAGGCCCTTGTGAGTATTGATGACTAGATACTGCTCTGACTCTGAGTCTAGCATCAACTGCTGATACGCAAACGACAGGTCAAGCTTACTGAAAACCTTACCCCCAGCCAGGGTGGCAAACAGATCCTCAACATTGGGCAGTGGATATTCTTCCTTCTGAATGCACTGATTTATTGTGACCTTGTAGTCCCCGCATATCCTCACACTTCGGTCTTTCTTGGGCACAACCACAATAGGGGCAGCCCAGTCACTCCGGTCCACTTTTGAGATGATGCCATTTTTTTCTAGGCATTCTAGTTCCTTCTCTACTGATTCTTTTAGAGCGTAGGGGACTGGGCGTGGCTTGTGAAACCTAGGCATGGCTCCATCTTGAACTCTGACCTTTGCTTGGAAACCCTCCATCTTTCCATAGCCATCTTTGAACAGTCCTTTGTGTGTCTCCAGCAGGGCTGTGAGTGTAGGTGGAGTCACAGGCTTGTCACCTTTCACACTGAAGATCTCTGCCCAGTTCAGTTTTATGTGTTTCAGCCAGTTGCGGCCCAGCAGGGCTGTCTTCTCACCTTTCACTATGAGCAGGGGTAGCGTCCACTCCTTTCCTTCATATCTGACTGGTACCTGTATTTGCCCTAACACAGGAATCCTGTCCCCTGTGTATGATGAGAGACGGACTGCTGCTGGCTGGAGAGGGCACTGTTTCAGATTTTCTCTGTAGACATGTTCAGGAACTATAGTAACTGAAGCACCAGTGTCCAACTGCATACTAACTGGTTTTCCTGCTAACTCCATTTCCACATAGATTCCATCATTGTGTTTTTCAACTGTGTGTATGTTGAATAGATCCACTGTCTCAACTACCTCTTCCTCCTCTTCCTCTGACACATTGTGAGCATTTCCTGTGTGTTTTGCACCTTTACATACCCTCTGCACGTGTCCTGTCTTTCCACAATTGTGGCACTTCTCATTGATGAATCTACAGTCACCCGGCCTGTGATTTTCTCTTCCACACCGGTAACAACTTTGCTTTGCTTCGCCTGAGGTGTACTGTGTCTTTGCGTTCCCTTGAGAGCGAGACTGGGTCTTGGGAGCGCGTTTTGGACGCCTTTGGTCTACTTGGTGAACCTTCTGACGTTCCGAGTGCTCCGATAGCTCCATTGTGTCCTTGTGGGCAAGCTCGAGTCCAAAGGCAATATCACAGGCTTTCTTGAATGTCAGATCCTTTTCTGTCAAAAGCCGTCTGTGATATGTTTCACCTGTGAGACCACACACAAACCGATCTCGGAGAGCATCATCCAGAAACAGTCCAAACTCACATGAACTTGCTAACCGTTTCAAAGCAAGGATGTAGTCTGCCAGCGCTTCTCCCTGGTTCTGCTGACGCTTGTAGAATCTGAAGCGTTCAGCGATTAGAATGGGTTTAGGTTTAAAATGGGCTGACAACGCCTCCGTGAGCTGGGCATAAGTCAGTTCCACACATTTCTTAGGCTCTACGAGACTCTTCAGTAATCTGTATTCCGTTGCACCCAAAATACTGAGAAACACATTTGCTTTCTTCTCATCTTTTATTTCATTTGCAGCGAGCCAATGCTCAAAACGTTCCAGGTAAGACTCAAAATCCTCCTTTGTTGATTCAAACTCCGGTACCCGTCCAATAGCAGACATTTTTCTTATTTATTTTCTCAGCAGAAAGATTTACCTGCAGAATGTCCGGTTGTTGTGTTCCTTTTTCACCACTAGTCGGCAGCAGAGCACCACTAAAATTATTTCTCTGCTCTGAGTGAAAGTCCTTCGTGAGCTAGCAACGTTTCTTGCTAACAGCCAGGCTAGCACTCGCTTGCTTTCCCTTGCAGAAAACGACGCAGGTTCCTTTTATTTCGCGGAGTTTCATTACTCCTTTCTCTGTCTCTTACTAGAAAAATCAGTTTCTAAACTCCTATTCTCGTCGCCACTGTAATATACTTATAATAATACAAGGACACCGGACTAACGTTTAGTGTGACTTTAATCGTTGCTCTTCTGGTACCGAAGCCCGTAAGGAACATACTGTGCGCATGACACAGAATTAGCAGATAAAGCAATCTACTACACTCTCCAGACTACTTTGTATTTACCCATAGAGTGGAATTTAACCTATACCCTTGAGGAGAGTAAATCCCTGGTTTGGTAGGGATGCCTTTCCCTGCTGTGGCACCCAAGAGTGACCCTTTAGTGGTTAGTGGCTGTACTGGACATCCACAGCAGACACAGAGGTTTCTATCGGACTCAGGGTGGTCTGCAGGTGACAGTGGGGCATCCACTGGACCTGGTTAGAAGGTAGGAGGGAGAGGCACTAGGGAGAGGGGAGGCAGAAAAGGGTTAGTAGCACACAGAGCCATAAAAGCAACACAGATATTAAAACAGAACGTGCCAGTTGCAGGGCAACCAGCATCTGTATACACATCTAAATATACACATAGTGCATAACAGGATATATACCAATGTATACGAAGGATTCACAAGCAGGCTGGAGGCTGCCTTTCTGTGTCTCTAGATCCTGGCTAGTGATTGTAGGCTAGACAAAGAGAAGAGTAGAAGAGAAAGTCTTAAGATCTCGCTTAAGGATTTCCATTGAGGTTAAAACTGGGCCAGTTGGCTGCAATCCTCATAGGTTAGTATTGGGGTTAGATGCATTGTGGGTACAATTAATTATGCATTGTGGGTACAATTAATAACAACATAGATCAGATTACTCTTATTTAGGTAGTTCGATCATGTTGTGCAGATAAGATAAAAATGGTGAGACACCAACTCGTTTCAGCTCAAAAGAGCCTTCCTCAAGGTGATCCCCTCTGCACTTGTGTACTCAGAATCTACCCACCACGTAAAGGATGAGATAGTTTAATCAGAGCAGCAACTTTTACTCATTGTTGGGTGGAACTGAATGGCCCCTAGAAGGTGTAGAATTCTAGAACAGACATACAACAATAATACATGAGAATGTTCTACTAGATGTAATGTACAATGCACCAGACGTTCTACAATAAGTCATATATAACAGGGACTGAGGCCACTGAAACACTACAGACATATTGTTAAATAAATAATTATTTTTAATATCATGTCAAGATATACATACAGAAAAGTACTTATAGGAGACAATACTGTAACATTCAAAAGCCAATGTTGCCATATGTGTGTTTATGCTTTGTTCTACATGACAGGAATCTTCAATGGCCTATGGTGACAAGTTAACTATATACATGGATGAGATGGATTGGTCCGATCTTGACTACAACTACACTGGTGAATACAACACAGATGACTCTATAGGGCAGGTGTGTAACTTAAATGAAGGTACACACTTCGAAGCGGTGTACCTGCCGGTGCTGTACACCCTGGGGCTGATTCTAGGCCTGCTGGGAAATGGGCTGGTCCTGGGGATTCTTGTCCACAAGGGGAGGAGAGGAAGCTGGAGTGTGACGGACACCTTCATCCTGCACCTGAGTGTGGCGGACAGCCTGTTGCTGCTCACCCTGCCCTTCTGGGCTGTTGCAGCTGCTCAGGAACAGGGCTGGAGCTTCGGGACACCCCTCTGCAAGATCGTTGGAGCAATGTTCACGGTAAAGCCTGAGGAAGAGAAGGTTATCTCACACAGTTATTATAGCCTAGCTGTTATTCTACCAGTTGTTCTACCAGTACCTCCCCAACTCCTCTCTTTCTCTCCCTCCAGATGAACTTCTACTGTGGGATCTACCTGCTGGGCTGCATCAGTCTGGACCGCTACCTGTCCATCGTCCACGCTACGCAGATGTACTCCCGCAGAAAGCCCTGGATGGTTCAGGCCAGCTGCCTGTCTGTCTGGCTGTTCTCTCTCCTTCTTTCCATCCCTGACTGGATCACCCTGGAGGCTGTGAGGGACAACAGACGGGGCAGAGTGGAGTGCGCTCACAACTTCCTGGCCTTCTCTATGACTAACTGGTTTCTGGCCTCTCGCCTGCTCTACCACATAGTGGGCTTCCTGGTGCCCTCGGCCGTCCTGGTCTTCTGCTACTCCAGCATCCTGCTGCGGCTGTGGCGCAGCTCCCTGGGTCACCAGAAGCACAGAGCTGTCAGGGTCATCCTGGCCCTGGTGCTGCTCTTCTTCCTCTGCTGGATACCCTACAACATCACCCTCATCATGGACACGTTCAAGTCCAGAAACTCCTGCCAGACCAGGACCAGCCTGAACACAGCCATCACAGTCACCTCCTCTCTGGGCTACCTCCACAGCAGCCTCAACCCGGTGCTGTATGCCTTTGTGGGGGTGACGTTCCGACGCCATCTGCTGGACATACTGAGGTCACTGGGCTGCAAGCTGAAGACTGGGGTCGGGCTGCAAGCTACAGGGAGCAGGAAGAGCTCAGTGTGGTCAGAATCTGGAGACACGTCCAACACCATCACCATCTGAGAGAGGGACGGAGAAAAGGAGGCAGGTAGAGAGATGAGGAGACAGACATACAGACATATCGACCTTTGCATGGAATGTTAATATTCAAAACAATAATACCAGTTTACAGCACAGTTTACTTCGTCCAAGAAGTCATTGCCTTAGTAACCAAAAGTTCCATTGTGTCCATTGGAAGGGTCTACAGGCACACAGTCACATACAGACAAATAGATGGATATATTAAATAGACCAACATTCACTGAGGCTTAATGTGTCTATCTGTCCGCATGTACAGTATGTATGCATGTACTGTAAATACTGCAAAATAATGTTTCTGCTTTGCTGTATTACTTATTTGCTTGTACACTGCTGCAGTAGATAGTGCTTGGTGAACTGTTGCTCATATGTTCATACTGTATCCACCCCATCAGTAAAATATTAATATGACGTTGCTTGCTTTGGCGCATTCTAACTCCCTTTCTAAGATAAACTCAGCTAAAAAAGCCATGTGAGACTGGAGGTTGTGATTGGAAAATCAGGAGTGTTGTAGTCTTAAATGGTGTAAAAAGCTGGATTTCTGAGTTGCCTTCTTTGGTATATGAGTTATGATGATGTTGTTGGCTTGGATTAGGCAATTACCCATTTCGTTCTTTCTGCATTACATTTTTATAAGAAATATTTTATCTAATATTTAATAAATATTTTATCTAATATATTTTTATTTTATCTTCTGATTCACATGTACCAATATATCATACAGCACTGTATACTCTACTTTATTCATATATACTATATTTTTGTATATCCACAATCCACAATTATGGGGCGGTTGTAGCTCAGTTGGTAGAGCGGGTCGTTCAGTGATCGAAGGGTCAGTGGTTCGAATCCCAGCTCCGACTGCCCACATGTCGAAGTGTCCTTGAGCAAGACACCTAACCCCAAATTGTTCCCAATGAGCAGGTTAGTACCTTGCATGCCAGCTACCGCCATTGGTGTGTGAATGGGTGAATGAGAGGCCATTGTAAAGCTCTGAGTGCCGCTAACGTGGAAAAGCGCTATATAAGTGCAGTCCATTTACCATTTAAACATAAATGTTGAATTCTGTAATGCCAAATAAAGTCATATTTTCATATTGTTACTCAGCATCTGTCCTTTATTGGTTGACTAATATACCCTCTAATACTGTACATAACATTGCTGATGCTTTATATATAAATAATACATATTATAGGTATATACATAATCCTAGTATATGATCAGCACCAGTTTTAAAGCTTCATCAATACTGACTGGGCTACGTAGAGATCTCTACTACTACTACTACTACTGCTACTACTACTGTAGCCGTGGAGGAGAACTGACCAAACTAAAGACTTTACACATAGGGTTCCTCTCACACACATCACAACACAGAGATGAGTTCATTTACATGATATTGGTGAGTATTTATTTAGGAAAAAACACTTGTTAGAATTCATTCTTTCTTTAAAAACAAATATTTATTTAAAAAAAATCTTGATACATTATGGCTTCTGACTGAGATGAGAATGGAATCACTCCAACTAAAGCTACAAAGTATCATGATTTGACTAGAGCAGTCCCACTGTGCAAAAAAGCTGTTTTAACACTACCAAGGCACCAGGCATGGTTACAGACATGGCTGATACATATATAACACAACAGCAATACTGGTCTAGTGTAAAATTAGTTCATCAGTGGCAGGGACTTAAGCACATTTTGAGAAACATCTACAGACATGATGGGTCACACACCGATTGTCTCCTGGTATTGCATAGTCGCATCTGTGTGATCTGGTTTTGGTCAGACCCAGACTTATATACTCTGTGCATAATCATCTACTGTATTTCCCCACCATATTCTGTTTCATTTATACTGGTTAAGGTCTAATAGCATCTAAATCAAGGACACGGAATAATTAATAAAATACATGTTAATGATGGCCAGTGTTGCTTGAGTCTAAGGGCAGCACTACTCGTTGCTGCTGCAATACTGACACAGAGCCACAGACCTCAATCCACCAGTCCATAGGCACTTCTGTCCCTGGGGGGGGGGGGGGGCGACCCTCTCTCTACCCTCACATGGGTGTCTTGGTTGTAGTTTCTCAGAAGGTGCTCTCCAGGGTGTTGTAGTTGTCCTTAAAGTTCTTGAGTTCCAGGAAGTGTTTGGGTCGCTTGCTGCGTTGCCCCACTGACGGCAGGTAGGTTACCTGGGATGGGGAGGAGCAGGGGGGAGGCTCTGAGGAGCTGGTCAGGTCTTTGGCTGCCGTCTGGTGGTGCTGATTCACGGTGGCCGAGCAGGACTGGGTCTTCACACTGCCAGAGAAAGTTAATATTAATGAACGTACATTTAAAATTTTTTGTGGTGAATGTGGGAGAATAAATGGCAGAAGAACACTTGGAAACAGGATGTACAGGGAAGTGTACTGGTAAGTGTAGTAAACTCACACTGAGGTCAGCTCATTCAGAGCTTCCTGGTATTTTACAAACTCTGTTTCTCCAAAGGCCTGAAAACGCAGAAAATAGGGGTTATACACTGGATCCATGTCCTCTCCTAATTACTTTTACACACACTGTGGCATCCTCCTGCCTGCCGGGCGGCACGAGTCTGCCACAGAGGCCCCGGGCCGCGGTGCGAACGCGCCCGGAGCCAACTTCAGCACCACAGACAGCATGGACAGGTAGTAGACGACCAGCCCCGCGGGGACACCGGCTGCAGCCAATTTACTGGGCACAAAAGCCCAGGGAGAGGAGCATACCGACAGTCACTCAAATTGACAGACTCAATTTGGCCGTCCAGGACCATACCCTGCCCGGCCGAGGAGACGGAGCCACCGAGTCAGCTCGGCTGACTTGTTTTTGTTGTCTCGACTTTTGCCTAAGTTGGCCTGTTGAAAATAAATGCGCTGTTGTGCAGACCTACAATTTGGACACGACCTCCATCCTGTTCTCCATTCACCTCTCTGCCTTAAATGTTACAACACACACACACACACACACTGACCCCTGTCCCGTGGCGAGCGCTATCATAGCCTTCCAGCAAGGTATCTACAAGAGAACTCTTGCTGTTTCGCAACAGGGAATTGGAGTTCCGGAGTTCTTGAAGCCAGGTGCGGAATCTTCTCCCCGTCACAGCTGTGGGATTTCCTCCAAGCTTACAGAATGGAATATCTAGCAACAGAAGAAGAGAGAACAACTGCAGGAGTCATTATAACTCAGTAGGGGGCGGTGTTAGGTTCACATTGACACTGGTGGAGAACTGGAGAGAACTTACCGCAGTCCCTGATGGCATCTAGAGCTCTCATCCTGTAGAGGTAATCATAGGTACCTGCAAACCCATCACACACACACACACACACACACAGCTTTGGCTTTCCTCTTTGTGGGGACCGCCTAAACTGAACCCTATCCCTAAACCCTAACCATAAGTTGGGTACTTCAATCAGACTGTACAAATTCTATTCTGAGGTAACTAAGGTTTGATCCTTGGCTGTGTGTGTGTTTTTGCTTGTGTCTCTGACCACTGTGCTGTAGGCGGTCATCCTCTGCAGACAACAGGCGTGGCTCAAAGCGGATCTCCTGGACCTTGGAGAGGTGTGAGTCTATCTTCTGTTTCAGCTCCTACAACATAGAACATAGCAGAGAAGTCAACACATGCTCTATACACCTCTGCTCTAGACAAACGTAGAGTGTGTATGTACCTTTGGAGCATTGTGGCCAAGGGGCACATGTGGTCCTCTGCGAGACTTCATTGCAAAGCGCATGATCTGCCTTTTCACAAAGATGAACAGCAACACAAATATCTGGGGGCAAAGAGAATTAAACAGGATAGGCTAGCTATCTTGTCAACAAACATAAGAACACAATAGCTCAATCCCAAGGTAGACATATACAGCCTAATGCCACCCACGGGCTGAACTACCTTTGGTCTCTCACTAACACCCTGTCAGGGTCCACATTTCATTCGTTTTTTTCACTCCGTCTTTAGTCACCATATATTTTCGTTACTTACAGAAGAGAAGAAGGTATTTGAACGATACACCCTTTCTCCAAGGTGGCTTGAATTTCCGCCCCCACCTTTTCCATGATCGAGAAACAGAATGGGAGATCATGGGACGGCGAAGCAGGCTAGATAGCCTATATATTATATATTTTAAAGCAACAAGTAAAAGGTGCGGGTCGGAAAGTCAAGCCACCTCGGAGAAAAGGCTTTCATCGTTTGAAAACCGTTTTCACTTCCTATATTATCTTTAGATACTTGGAAGCAGATTGAATGAAAAAAAGATAATGGACAAATGTATGGTCCCTGACTGACAGGGTGTGTGACCGCCCTGGACCAGAGATAGGGCTGGAAAGCTTCTGGGTACTTGGCTTCGCCAATATATATTTTGTTCCATACATCTGTAGGAGGGTGTGGATACACATTTGAGACACGACGTCGGGAAATAGGTAAGAAGAGTCCCGTAACACCGTTTACCCCATTTATCCTATGGGAAGGAGGTGTGACACTGACATACAAACCTGTATAGCGTCATGGGCTGGGTACCCAGAATAGGGCCGGACCAACGCTTGTTCTGCCGTTTACCGTTAACCTAGTTAAGCCTTGAAACAAGTAGTGAGATGGTAGACACCACTTACCAGACTTCCATAGGCCATAACAAGCACTACGTTGACATGTCTCGTGTTCTCAGATCCCATGTTGAATCTCGTTGTTACAGGTTAGAGGCGACAGTAACTTCCCTCCCGTTTAATTTGATTGGAAACGAAGAGTAGTCACGATTAAGTTCATTATTGTTCAAAAGGTAGATATGTAGTTGAAAAGCGTACACTTATAGTCACGTATTGGCTGTTCTAAGACACACCATGGCCTCCCTGGGTTGTTTCGTGGATGTATTTAACTCGAGCTGTTCTTCAAAATCAGTTGTTGACATCCGGGTTAATCACGTGATCTCCAGCATCCAGACGTGGTCAGAGCATGGAGGGTCAGAGCCATGGATGTATTGAGCCTACACTTGTCCTCTGTCGCCATCTGCTGTAAATATTGTAGTACAGCAGCATTACTGACACAAAATTTACAGAAATAAAGTAGGTCAAATGCGGTTGTCCACAATACCATTAGTTATACAATCTTATCTTATCCATCTTATTTTGTGGGCTATCCCTGTTTGGATGAGTCATCCGAGGAGATCAATCATAGAAAGAAGATACATGGAGAGTAAAGTTGAAGGCGGAAATGGCAATTTGTAGCCAGAAGAAAAGACAGCTGATCTCCATTAAAGCTGAGTAGAGGACTACAGTCATACTTCCATGTGACTGTTTAGGCATAGCGCCTATTACCATCAAGTGGATCAAGAACAGAGTGGGACTGATGATGATGACAGTCCCCCAGATCGATGTGTGCAGTTGAAGGAAAGGAGAAGTCAAGCAGGAAGTGAACATGGCTAGAAGGTCAAGGAAGGATCTGTGCCATGGAAATACAACGCCTGATGGACAGTGATGCAGGAGTGCATGAAGAAGGTAAACAACAAGAAATCAGTGACAGTGGTAAATATATAAATATATTATTACTATTATTAGAGATTATTAGCGTGTGGATACAGTCGTAGCCTATACCATATAGGCCTAGTGCTGTCTGAATAGGCCACGATAGGCCTAACGAAGCACTCCGTTGAATGGCTATAACTTCCGGTCAGGTAAGGGCTTTTTATCGGCCTAGTGATCAAGAGATAGGCCTATTAAATGTTTTGCACTAAATTATATTTGCTGTCGTATAGGCATACGAGCAGCAGCAGTCTGGTGGATGTCTCTGAAATGTCTATCGCCACAAGATAATATTTTTGTTTGCTATCTCAACTCAACTCAAATTTTATTTATAGAGCACATTTAAAAACGACTGTGGTCGAGCCAAAGTGCTGTACAGGTAGGTGGCAAGACATAAGTTAATACATAATAAATAAATAACATAAAACATTATACAACGAAATAACAATAGGCCTACATGCGCAGAATAAAATAGCATGCAGCAACAGTACAAGAACTTTTTTTTTTAAGGATGATGGAGCTATGATGATGACTTATGATAGACATGCGCATAGTTTACGGTGTGGATTAAGGGCATACGGGAATAGGACTAATGTTGCATATTTCTTGTAAGATAATCAACAAGGCTACACTACAGCACACATCACCAAGGCTAATATTGAAGGCCACCACAACCCTAGACTAGTTGATTATACCTTACAAGAAATACTGTAGGCCTATAGAGTCTTAATAGGCTAACACCCCTGAGCGGTGAACGGAATGTTATTTTTAGTTCTTAACCGGTTCAGGAACGCTATGTTGGTGGCGGAACACAAGAACGGAAACGTTAAATATGCTGGTTCTGCTCGGAGCGAACCGATTGAAAAATAATTTTGTTTTTAAGCCCTGCCAGTGACACCATGTAGCGATGACACTATATGTAGTTTTACTTCAATGCGTGCTGTACTTACAGTATGTATGGGTGTTTTTATGTGAGTATAGGTGCCTCAGCATCCTGTTAGAATATGTAACAGAAATATCCCCATTAATTTCTTTTTGAAATTATTTTGTCATAGAGATATAGCTTGTTCAAATTGAGAGGTTTGCCCATACCATGATCCCTCACTCAAATGCAATCATCTTTGTAGGCATTAACAGTCAACCTTGGAATTTTAAATAAGCCACCACAAAACCAAAGCCTTGCTTTTTAATTTCAACTTTATTAAATTAATCCTTTATACCCAGGGTTCCTTGGTGAATGCATTGAATATGGGACAGTTGAGATGCAGACATAAATGAGGAAGAATAAAAGACATGGATCTATTTCTTGGGGCAAAGAGGCTCCTCCACACTGTAAATTATTTTTGTTGTTTTTACAGCATTATTACTCTATTATCAACAATGTCTTACTGTACACGCAAAGCACAGTATACTACTGTATATTTTATTGTTTTCACAATAGTATTACTGTATGCTGAACAGTTTCTTACTGTCTAAACAACGTACAGTAGGCTATGCTACTGTTGAATTTCAATGCACTCTGGGAAAACATAGCCCACTACTGTAAATCTGACCCCCGGCGCCAATAACCACCACACAGAAAGACAGTTTCAAGTACATTCGAGAGCGTATCTGCTGGCACTTGCTACAGGACTGTATACACCTGCTATAGGACGTGAACGTGAGTCTTGTTGGGTCAGATTTGGGTGAGTGTGTTGCAGTGAATTTCAAAAGCATAATCTTCGTGTGGAACATAACTTCAAGGAGGCCAAAAACTTCGAATCATCAATTTATTGAGCAAGCCTAACACATGGGTCAAATCTCTAGGCAATACTGACGTTCTCATCCGAGGTGCCGAGCTTTTATCTGGCTTCAGGCCAGGAATCACATGACAAACAAATTTGCATACAAGGAATGTTCATTAACACAAACATGGTCACAACCGGTCAACTAATGTTCTGACTGGTCAAGGTGTCAGCAGGTCTTTGGCCCCTGGACCCTAGGAGCTTCCTCCTGTCCTCCTAGGATCATGTTACAACTGTAGGTGTAATGGCAAAAATCACTCTATATTGTTTTTCCATTTCCATGGAGGCAGGTGTACTTGTCTGACTCGCAGCCATCCTAATCCCAAAAAGAAATCCAAGTCCAAACTGTTGCTTACAGTTAAATTGGGATTTATTTACAAAAATAAATTAAACAAACAAATTAGATTCTCTGAATGGGCTCCGGGCTGTGGCTGAGGTCAATGACGGTATCGCCACACCCGCCTTTTCCCATCATGCGCAGTGCACCCCAATTTATCAGTGGCAGGCATCTTCACCTGTAGGGGGCGACACTGGACAAAACATTAAACACAAACAAACAAATTCAGCTCCTACAGTAGGCTATACTCACTTCAGAGGTGAACTTTAGGTCATGCTGACTCAAGAGAAAAGACATCTGTTGTAACCCACATGTTAAACCCACTGTAAGTGGGTTACAGGGGATTTTACCACAGCTACGGGGCGTTGTTGCCTAAAACCCCCGTAGCTGTGGTAAAATCCCCTGTAACCCACTGCCTCGAGTGGTCAATTGCTTTTCTACAACGGTTACTACATATATTCACAAAAAACACTCAGTAGTAACATTCAATCATTTATTTACTGATCATTCTTCTCCCCCCAAAGTTGGATACAGATCCCCGCCACTGGGTGGATATACAAAAAATATAGTATATACTGATATTATATATATATAGTATACATTATCCTTTTGGTGTATGTGACTCAGATGAGATAACATATTTTTTATAAAAATGCAATGCCATCTACAGAATGAATGAAATAGCTATGTGCTTAATCTAATCCAACATCATCATCATAACTCATTCATAGAGCAAATAATGCAACTTGAAAAAGCGACAATTCAGCTTTTTACACCATTCAAGACTGCAACACTCTTGGTTTTCCGGTCACAACTTCCAGTCCCACATGGCTCTCCAGATTCTGTAGCTTGCAGCCCGACCTCAGTCTTCAGCTTGCAGCCCAGTGACCTCAGTATGTCCAGCAGATGGCGCCGGAATGTCACCCCCACAAAGGCATACAGCACCGGGTTGAGGCTGCTGTGGAGGTAGCCCAGAGAGGAGGTGACTGTGATGGCTGTGTTCAGGCTGGTCCTGCTCTGGCAGGAGTTTCTGGACTTGAACGTGTCCATGATGAGGGTGATGTTGTAGGGTATCCAGCAGACGAAGAAGAGCAGCACCAGGGCCAGGATGACCCTGACAACTCTGTGCTTCTGGTGACCCAGGGAGCTGCGCCGCAGCCGCAGCAGGATGCTGGAGTAGCAGAAGAGCAGGACGACTGAGGGCACCAGGAAGCCCACTATGTGGTAGAGCAGACGAGAGGCTAGGTGCCAGTCAGTCGCAGACTGGGAGAAGGCCCGGTAGTTGTGAGCGCACTCCACTCTGTCCCGTCTGCTATCCGGCAGAGCCTCCAAGAAGATCCAGTCAGGGATGGAAAGAAGGAAAGAGAATAGCCAGACAGACAGGCAGCTGGCCTGAACCATCCAGGGCTTTTTGCGGGTGTACATCTGCGTAGCGTGGACGATGGACAGGTAGCGGTCCAAACTGATGCAGCCCAGCAGGTAGATCCCACAGTAGAAGTTCATCTAGAGGGAGAGAAAGAGAGAAGGGAGAGAAAGACAAAGAGAGGAGTTGGGGAGGTACTGGTAGAACAACTGGTAGAATAACAGCTAGGCTATAATAACTCTGTGAGATAACCTTTGTCGACCTGGCAGCCAAAACCACAGGTTCGCCTGCTTGGGATTCAACCGTTAGTATTCAACCTATGGTCAGTACCCCCAGTAGGGAGACAGGGGTATCAGACGAAGGAAAGAAAAGGTTAGTGAAAGCGGATAAGAAGAAGTTTCATGTCAGAATTCCCACATCAGATTGGAGGAAAATGACTAAGCAGGAGAGGTCAGTCGTCTTGGAGGAAAGGAACAGAGAGGCACAAGCAAGGAGATTGAGTAAGGTAATTAAGACTGAGGCCCAGCCAGAACCAGGGCAAGCTGAGATTAAACAAGAGCCAGAGCAGCCAAACTGGACCTTTAGATCACCTGACCCTCAGTACACACCCATTGATCCCCACAGCATTGAGGCCGCTCTTCTGAGTTACTCTAATATGGGCCAGGACCCTGGCAGTCTTCTGAGTTACTCTGATAGGGGCCAGGACCCTGTCAGTAGGGGTTTTTCCAGAGATCCTTTCGTAGGCCTCACGGGAGAGGGATATACAGAGCCAAGTATAATCGACCTCCCTGTTGTGATCACTGGGCCTGTTGACGTATGCCTCACAGGAGAGAGTACAGAGCAGAGTATGATCGACCTCCCGGTTGCGGCCCCTGGGCCTGTCGGGACAGAAGAGTGCATAACCGCCATACGAATGCTAACAGATTCTTACGTATAACACCTTGATGGACGCGAACCTGATCTGTCGACTGTGCTCATCCGTGCTGAATGCTAATCTGATCTGTTGAAAAGTGCTTGATATGCTGTGCTAACACGCTTACAGTTAAGAATAAGGACAAAGCAACATGTAAGGTAGGAGAAAAACATAGACACACACACACGCAGACACTCAGACACACACACACGCAGACACTCAGACGCACACACACGCAGACACTCAGACACACACACACGCAGACACTCACCTTCTCTTCCTCAGGCTTTACCGTGAACATTGCTCCAGCGATCTTGCAGAGGGGCGTCCCGAAGCTCCAGCCCTGTTCCTGAGCAGCTGCAGCAGCCCAGAAGGGCAGGGTGAGCAGCAACAGGCTGTCCGCCACACTCAGGTGCAGGATGAAGGTGTTCATCACACTCCAGCTTCCTCTCCTCCTCTTCTGGACCAGAATCCCCAGGACCAGCCCGTTTCCCAGCAGGCCTAGAATCAGCCCCAGGGTGTACAGCACCGGCAGGTACACCATTTCAAAGCGTATACCTTCATTTAAGTTACACACCTGCTCTGTAAAGCCACCTGTGTCGTTGTCGTCACTGCTCTCATTCAAGAAATCGGCAGGTAAATCCTTGTATTTTATTATGACCTTGCCAGACACTTTGTCCAATGAAGATTCCTGTTATGTAGAACAAAGCATAAACACACACATTATGTTACAACATTGACCCCTATACGTACTTTACTGTAGGCTAAGTATATGACATGATTTAAAAAATAATGATTATTTATTCACAAATATGTCCGTAGTGTTTCAAAGGCATCAGTGTTAGATATGAAGAAGAAGAGGTAGGGGTCACGTGATTTGCTCGCTTTAAAAAATGACGCGATATGCCTCCGGAGCAAGTGGAAGACCCTAAAGCAATGATACGAGAAACGTGCGCTGTTTAAGAGTGGAGCCGAGGGGAAAGCTAAAATAAAGTTCAAATATTACAATGGTTTGTTTACTTAATACATCCATGGTTTACTTCCTGGTTGCGCTTTGCGTGAATTGTGTGGCGTCGCGAGACTAGACTACGAGAATTACGGCTCTTGCGCAAAACACCTTTCAATGGAAACACCTGCAAGTCGCAATTGTACTTTGTCGAAACTTTAGAAATATCGCTTTTATTTTGCGAAAAAGTGTAATGGAAACGCAGCTAATGAGTCAGTTGCTGTTCTGCTTTAACTACAGGATGTATGTGGTGGGTAGATTTTGAGAACACAAATGTTGGGGGATCACTACAACTGTGAAATGCTCAATTATTGGGCCAAATAAATACATGCATTTTTTTGAACAACTACCATGCGTCTCTAGTAGAGATGCGCGGATGGAGTTTGAGCGCACCAGAATCCGCGTGCACTAATCATCCACCCGCCACCCACACAACGTAATTATCTTCTTAAAGATCCGCACATGCACCCAACCCGCCAAACATGAAGTTATTGTATTTACATTTAAATTATGTCCAGCCGTTCGTGCTCATTCGCTTTTCATATATGCACATTTTCTTGACTTAAACAATTTAACACTAGAACCGCTAAAGACGTCCATTGGACGATTGTGGGTTTTCATTTGCACATAACTATTTTAATAAAATATTGAAGTCCGCCAGTCAATGACTTTTCCTAAAATGGTGTTCTGTTGCACCCCATATTGTTAAATATATTCATGATCATTAAAATAAAAAAATATTGTGTATGTTTTTAATTTATACCTAGGCTATATCGGGCACCAGCCGTTCAATGAACGGCTATAGGGAATGCGCAGTTTCATGCTATGTACAGCCTATAATATACACAGTTTCACGCTATGTAGGCTATTATAAACAAGTATTATTCATTGAGGGAGCTTGGACTCGCGGGGGACTGGTGGAGAGACGCATAGTCTACAGAGCCTCCCCAGACGCGACTTCATCCTCCAGTTGGCTGAAGAGCTGCGCGCCGAGTGAATGGTGTCCAAACAGCCACCGGCGGCGCCTCTCGCAGTGTCCACAGAAGAATACCCCCCAAAAAATACCTGCATGGTGAAGACAAGCGGCAGCAAGAACAGAACTGTCTACCAATGTCTGTGGCAGTTGCACTGCCAAGGTGCAGAGGATATGTGCAAAATGTATTTGAGCTGCCGCCTCAACCACGCGTAAGAGCAGAGCGCATCAAGGTAGGCTATAGCCTACTGCCTACACTAGTAGCCCATAGCCAATAAAACGGCTTATTGTTTTATTCATATATCAACTAGACAATTAGATAATTATTAATTTCATTAGATAATTATTAAACATCGAAGTTCTATGCTGCATCTGTGATCACAAGACGCATAGGCCTAGCCTACCGTAAAAAGCGATGCATTCTCATATATTAACTTACAGGGACGGCGCTACACCGGGGCTAGGCGGGGCTATAGCCCCGTCACAAATCTGCTTAGCCCCGGTTAAGCCCCCTCAAACATTTGGGTATATTTTAAGTAAAAGTTCATAATCAGCCATTCTCTTCGTAATCAGGTCCCATGGTTGCGTACTCGTGCTACAGGTACCCTACGATTTACATGTGCGTGGTGGGGTCTGGTTACTATGCCTACGAGCCTAACAGCTCGCCTCGCCAGACGAGTTGCGCTGATGTGAGTGTGCTCGTATGTAAGCCAGTCGTTCATAATGGATCGTTTTGTAATTTGAAAGAAAAGAGACTTAAGTCTAGACGAGGGGGACATGTTACATGTTCTTGTTGGCATGTTGAATATTGGCAACCAGTCAGCTGAAAACCCCGCTCGGATGTTTTCGCTGTATTATTAGGTCTAGATCGATCACACGTTCTTTGATTTAATTGTTTGCATCTATAGGCGTAGGAACGGGGGGGGGGGTGTTGGTGTACGGGCGGGTGGAGAAAAAAAGTAGAGTACATTTGAAACTTATTTTGAACACAACACGCGAGGGACGAGGGTAGCTCGTTTTGACAGTGTTTGAATATTGACCAATCACCACCAATTTTCACTTGTTATGGAGCGTTAATGTGACCCTTTCTCCCGCTGTGAGTTTGAGGACGATTGCATTTGGATGAGGTAGGCTAAATGTCTCTCAGTCATGAGGGTAAACTAGCAAACTTTATGAAATGATACGATTAAATCAACAAATGAGTTTTAAATCTCCTGTTCAATCTGGCTTCCGATCCAATCATTCCACAACTACTGCCCTGCTAAAACTTACTATTGATATATTTACTGCAATTAATAATGGCAGTCTGACAGGTGCTATTTTCATTGATTTAACTAAAGTCTTTGATCTGGTCGACCACTATCTGCTTTTAGATAAATTACAAGCAATCGGTCTCTCACGTAATGCTATGTTATGGTTCAACGCATATCTACATAATAGGAAACAGTGTGTAATCGTTCAAGGTAACAAATCAGACGTGTTAGTTATGCAGCGAGGTGTGCCACAGGGTTCAACCTTAGGCCCTTCCTTTTCTCCATATTTATCAATGAACTGCCTACAATATGCTCTAAATGCAGTATTCACCTTTAAGCAGATGACACAGTCCTTTATACATCCAAACCCAATCTCCAACAGATAGAATCATCCCTACAGTCCGATTTCAATACTTTACAAAACTGGCTTGCAGCCAGCAAATTAGTACTGAACAAAACAAAATCACATATTACATTATTTGGAACATGCCATAACCTTACCACAAAAGTCAGTAACATATCTTACAATGTGAAATGTCTAGATGGTACATCGCTGCCTAAAGCCGAACACACAAAAAATACCTGGGAGTATGGCTGGACCCTGAACTTACCTTCAAATATCACATCAGCCAGATTATCAAGAAAGTCAAATTTAGTTTAGGGACCATGTATAGATCTAGGCATTGCTTTTCCTTCCCTGTCAGAAAAAAACTGGTTCTACAACTCCCAATACTTTATTATTACTAGATTATTCTGATGTTATATATCAGGCTGCTTCTTCTACTACTCTTTCACCTCTCAACACAGTCTATAACAATATGTCGATTTGTTCTCATGTCCTTTCACTACTCATCATTGCATAATATATGAAACACTTAATTGGCCCTCTCTTACGTTAAGAAGACAGTTACACTGCACTTTATTTTTAAATGTATTCACTTTCATTTTCCTCCATATTTAAAACAATGAATGATCCCATTTTCTTCCAGTCACCAACTCAGACACACTACACAGCTTTTTTTTCTGTTCCAAATGTTAAGAAATCAATAGCAAAGAAAGGTTTCATGTTTAAAACTCCATCAGACTGGAATAACCTACCTGTTCATATCAGATCCATATCATCATTTCACCTGTTCAAAACTGCATTGACATGATATCTTGAGATCAACTGCACATGCATATGTTCTGCTTTCTGTTCTTACTGACACCAACACTACCAATTGATCCTCTCTAATTGTTGTCATCTTAGTTCTGAAGTAAACTCTTGTTTTGTGTGTGTAATTGGTTACCTCTTATGTGTATGCCTTAGTAAGTTTGCTGTTCTTGTCTGTTAGTTATTGTCTTATGTACTACTGTGTAGGGGTGCGGAAAAAAATCGATTCTCATCAGAATCGCGATTTTTTGTTTTATGATTTTTAAATCGATTTTTTTATTCAAAAATCGATTTTTTTCCTTATTAAAATGCTTCATTTCAGTCCATGTTTATAAGCCGAGGCGCTTATAAACTTACCGCTTTTCTCCAGCAGAGGACGAAATGTCTTTGGTGAAGGTGAAGGTGAAAGAGAAGAATGGCGGACAATGTGAGATGAAAATGCGCAGAGTTAAGACCTCCACCATCCAACTTCAAGTTGTCTGGTGTTAAAAATGTCTTTGGTGAAGGTGAAGGTGAAAGGGAAGAATGGCGGACAATGTGAGATGAAAATGCGCAGAGTTAAGACCTCCACCATCCAACTTCAAGTTGTCTGGTGTTAAAAATGTCTTTGGTGAAGGTGAAGGTGAAAGGGAAGAATGGCGGACAATGTGAGATGAAAATGCGCAGAGTTAAGACCTCCACCATCCAACTTCAAGTTGTCTGGTGTTAAAAAAGCAAACAAAAAATCGCAATAATCGGCAATATCGAATTGCAATACTGTAAGATTAAGAATCGCAATTTCAATCAAATCGGCACCCAAAAAATCTTAAAAAATCGAATCGGCAGAAAAGCATAATCGTCCCAGCCCTACTACTGTGGTCATTGAGTGTTAAATGTTACCTATTGTCACTGTATTGTATGGACCCCCTCGAAAACGAGATGACTCATCTCAAGGGGTTATTCCAAATGAAATTTCACACAATTTCACACATTTGTTTTCAAGCTTTAGTGTGAACTAAATGCCCATCCAGCCATCCACACAGACCCACACACAGACAGAAGTGAAAGCCCACTTGCACGCCTCTGTGGCAGACGTAAAAATGCTGCATCAAATAATAAGTAGCTGAACAAAATCTGTTTTTCACACACATAAAACTGCCTATCCTGATACTGTTTTCTTAAGAAGATACGATAGATCAAAAGGGCACTTGCCATGATTCATAAATGGTATCCAGATAGTCTTTTACAGCAGCAGACCACAAAGAAAATGAACTGAAACTTCTCATGGGCGTTATTGTACATTATGTGAGGAGAAGGAACCCTAAAAAGGAAATGAGCGCTGACTCCACTTCCACTCCGTTTCATTTCCCACATTGAGACTGATTTAAGAACTGACTTTAGAAAGGGCTGCCATTTAAATGTCACATCAGGTATGGATGAACATACCCTCAAATTAAAGCTAACAAACATTACTTTAATCCCATAATAAATATGAACGCACCAACAAACGTAACGTCAATCTATCCTTTAACCTCTCGATTTCAAGGACAATCAAAATGGAAGATGATACAGTGATAAAAATGTGTCCAAACACTTTTGCAGTTAACTGGGTTTGTATAACCATGTGAAACCCCTGGCTTACTGTATGTGATGAGTCCTATTACACCCTGCATCTGTGCTGTCAGCTCCTCAAGTCTGAATCTCCTCTGCTGGCCCAGTTTCTGTCACTGGTCTCATTGTCCAGTGGGGGGGGGGGGCTTTAAGATAGCCAGTTATACTTCGTCAGTCAGTGAGTGAGTCAGTCCCCCTGTAGTACCAGAATCTATCACAAAAGGGGTACATTTTCAATGCATTTTTCCATTAACAAATACATCTCCGTTAAAAAACTATGCTTTGTGTCTCAGTAGTTTCAGACAAGTTTACTCAGGAAACAATGATACCTTCTACATACAGTACACAGAGAGCAGCGCTTGATGTGTTTAGTTGCCTAGATGTCTGTATTTCAACATTCATGATATTGGACTTTGCTCACTAAATAAAGAAATTGAGTAGGGGGGTGGAGGGGGGAGTGAAGGTCCCAGAATCAGTGAGAGACAGGGGGCTTGTTACCACAAGGGAACATGCATAATGGGTGGGGGACAACATGTTTACATGTACACTTGTTTCTAGAGTACCTTCTGATCACATGACTAATAGTTTACCACAGTATGTAGTGTAAAGCACATATTTTAATGTCTAATCTTTTTTCCAATCTGTAATCTAATGTATAATCTCTCCTTTTTCTAGACACCACTGCCTCAGTGTACACAGTTGTCATAAAACCAAGATGTTTCACCGATCTTCTTGTCTGCTCCCTCTTACATTCTAAAATGGAATCCACCTTTTCTGTTGCTGTTTCACGGTCTCTGTCCGTTTCTTCTTCCCGTTCTTCAAAATTGCACAAGTGTGAACGGAAATGTCTAAAGTGATCTGAAATTTCAGGGAATAAGCATAGCGTAATCTGTTTTTGAAAGGGGAAGTATGAAACAGCAACCATTCTCACTACCCGTCAGTTAATAGCATACGATGCCAGTATACCTTTTTCTTAGAGGATGAAAAACTCAATACAGGAGAGGCCCAGAAAGATTGTAGCCTAGTGAGGAAAATGACTGTTCTCAGATAAATGTATTGGTTTAATCTGATCCTGTTAGCTGTTTCTAATTATGATGATTGACCCCTGAGTGTGGCTGTCGGCCGGAGTTTCTGTAAGAAATTGTCTCCCTTCCATAGAGATAAGGGTGGCATTCCATGGTTGGTACATTCTGTGGACAACAGCAATTGTTTGTGGTTAGAGTTAGAGCTGGGCGCCGAGGCGCAGCTTATCTTGACCCCATAAGGCCAGAAGCCACATGAGGGACCAGACCAGTCTGATCGGGGAAGAAGGGAGGTGGAACGCCCCCGAACCATAAGAACCGTGCTCGAGCTCAGATGCTTTGATTTGGGCCAGACAGCCATACAAGAATAGAATAGAATAAAAGAATAGAATATACTTTATTGTCCCCTCAGGGAAATTTGTCTTGGACTCGTTTGCTGGGCAAAACAACTCTATACATAAAAACAGAGGAGGACAACACATCACGTCTCACATATACTACACACAACACATTGTCCACAACATATTGCACATACAAAACACATTACACATATTACTCACAACACATTGCACATACACAACACACAACACAACACATTGCCCATACATAGACTATGGCACACAACCCACATTGCACTTGCCCCAGTGAAAAAAAGTGAAGAAAACTCCTTGACTATTGCACAACTTCATTCCGTCATTCAACATTCTAACTGCGGTTGGTACAAATGAATATTTAAAACGATTCAGTTACCAGCTGGGCGCCTTGTACCGTCTGCCGAGGGCAAGCTGGAATTCGGCATGTAGAGCATTGGATGGGTCAGACAATATACCCTGAGTCTGCTTGGAAACAGACTGCTCATACAAGGACCGGAGAGACTGGTGTTCCTCCCTCCCCATGACTTTCATGGCAGTCTGGACCAGGCGAGCAAGCTTGGATTTCAGCTTCACACTAAGGTTGCCGTACCATGCAGACATCCCATACCTAACAATGCTCTCTAATACAGCCTGATAAAATAGGAACATGATCTTCTTGTCCACCCCATGCACCCTGAGTCTGCGCAGAAAGTATCATCTCTGCTGTAAACGAGAGCACAAACTTTCCACATGGGTGTACCGACCGAATGTATTGTCTAGATGAACACCCAGGTATTTATATGAGCAGACCTCAGAAATGGCTTCCCCGCGTATGATCACTGGGCTGTGGTCCCTCACTGCCCTGGGGTCCAGGATCGTCTCCTGGGTCTTCTTTACATTGAGTATGAGGTAGTTGGCGTCATACCACTGTACAAATCTCTCCATCTTGTCAAGGTAGGCCGTAGGACTTGTGTCCTTATGCAGTAGGCCAAGGATAGCAGTGTCATCTGAGAATTGAAAAATATAGTTACCAGGGTGGGTGTTTCTGCAGTCGTTTGTGTATAATGTAAAGAGGACTGGTGAGCTAACACAACCCTGTGGGGCCCCTGTGCTCATTGATCTGGCTCCCGAAAGGGTACTGTTAACTCTAACCCACTGGGTTCGATTGGTTAAAAATGAAGAATACCATTTGGTTATAAAAGGGTTAACACTCATCTGTTTCAGTTTTGTGATCATCAAATGAGTCAGCATTGTATTGAAAGCAGAGCTGAAATCAACAAATAGTAGACGTGCATAGGACTTGGAGTCTTCCAGGTGTTTGATGGCAAAATGGGTGATGCTGTTAATGGCATCATCCGTGCTCCGCCCTTGCCTGTAGGCAAACTGAAATGGGTCTAGTTCTGATTTTACCTCTGCTTTCAATGCACACACCATGTAACTTTCAAAGCATTTCATAACAATCGAAGTCAGGGACACAGGTCTATAGTCATTATTTTCAGTCCGACAAGGAACTGGAACAATGATTGATTTTTTCCAGAGGGCAGGGACAGAATGTGAGTCCACCGACCGCTGAAAGATGGGGCACCATGCTCTGGTTAGCTCTTCTGCACAGGTTTTTAAAAGAAAAGCAGAGATGCCATCTGGGCCTGAAGACTTCTTTGTGCATGTACCCCTGAAAAGCGACTGAACCTTGATCGGGTCAACTACCAAAAAGTCCTTCGTTTCAAACCTAAGATAAAAATGCTATAACCTTCTGTAATAAACAGCTGTCGATTGTCGCTCAAATCCCGTGTTGAAGAGATTAATTTGGAATACATCAGAACAAAGGGACACTGGACTGTGTGGTATTGTGTGAGATTGGGCGCCGTCTTTTATTGAAATCAAAACAACGCAGAGCTGAATAAGGACAATAATAAGAGACAACGAAAGTCAACACTAGCAACAAAAAATACTGTACTACTTTGAAGTAATTTGAAGTAAATTAATTTCATATTGACCTGAGTCAATATGAAACTTCATAAGTTTCATATTGGCCTGAGTGAGTAGGCTCTAAAACACCCCCAAAATCATAAGTTTGTGGTGGACACTAAGGGGCACATGGGGCATAATTCACCCCTGGAACTGTTGGGTGGGAGTTTTCTGCCAGATTATTTAATGCCTTATCCCCCTTCTGTTTCCTAAATAAAATTTAGGAGTGGAAAGAAATGACTGGCCTCACGGCAGTCGAATTGTGTTATCAGTTTTCACTGCAAACGATAGTCAAGAATGACCTACTATGTCGTGGCAGCACTAGGGTCTACAGCATACAGAGTGGTAGGCCTCCTCACAGACCCTCCAACTGAGGGCAAATATGCGGCACTCAAAGCCCACCTATTGAAGACCTTCTAGCTGTCCACTTCTGAGAGAGCCCTCTGGCTCTTTTCGATCCAAGGCCTGGGGGACAGCAAACCGTCTGAGCTCATTGAGAGAATGCTAAACCTACTGGGAAAGAACAAGCCCAATTTCCTGTTCATCGAGCTGTTCCTATGACATATGCCCCCCTGGGTCCAGACTAGGGTTTCAAAGGCGTGGAAAATTTCCAGAGATTTACCATGAGAAGTTAAGCTCTGGAATTTAGGAAATGTTTACCTTTTTTGTAGCCTATAACAGCTTTTTTTCAACAACTTTTTAGTTTATTTTATGCATTTATTTTTGTATTTTATCAAAATTTCACCCAATTTGTAGCTAATTGACCCTGACCTAGTGTCCAATTACCCACTAGTAACTGTTGAATTTTCATCACATAGCCCGGCCCATCGGCAATACGAAGGGAGAGAGACCTTGACCATCTCAGCACGCAACTGTAATTCTGACAACAGACAGGGTTGCTGTGGTGATGAACCCTCAAACCGAGATTAAACTAACCACCCACACGCCACCCAGGGAATGGCGGCCCAATAGGCCACTCCTTCTGGGATCTAGCCATACTCGGATCTGGCGAGACCTCCGGTCCCCGGTGGGCAGCTGCACCGGAACACAATGCATTAGACCGCTACACCACTGTGAACCCTTATAACAGGGAACTTAAATGTAGCCTAGTTGGGGAAAAAAACATAAAATGCAAATCTAGATCTTGCAGCATGATCTTGGTTAAAACAACCTGATTTAATGCAAATTCAGTTGAATTTCAACTCTGTACTGTGCATTCATCCACCACATGTGCAGTGCATTCTTCCATCACCTGCACAGCTAATTCCTTACATCCTGCACACTAATAGGGCTGTAGAATCCATTCAAGTTCTACTCACAAATAGATTAAGTCAAAAATGTTATATTTAAAATTTGTATTAGAAATGTTTGTCTGCATGTCTCCTATGACAAAACAAAATGTTTATATTTATGTCTGTATATGACAAGGTAAATACAGTTGGTATACATTTTGAAACCAGGCCAGGTCAAGCCTGGCTTATGTGTGTTGGCTGGTTTGTTTCTGTGCGGGACTGGTAGGACGGTAATGTCTGATAAATAAAGATGGGTCTTTTCACCTGGACACATCACTTCCAATGTTTCCAATGCTAATCCAGCACAATAAGAGCGGGATAGCCAGTTAGCTCATGGGCTCACAACAACTAGCAGCAGCTTCCATAACATTAATGGTAGCGGTCAGTGGCTAAAGCAGTTACACTGATGATAACAAAGTCATCCCCACCAGGAACCCCGGTCTCCTGGGTGGGAGTCCAATGCTCTCACCACTACTCTACTTGTGCAGTGGAGATCGGCGGGTGGGTTTTGGTGTCCTTCTTCCAGTCCCTAGTGTGGGTTGTGGTTAGAATATGGGTTGGGGTTGGGACAGGATCTGATCTATAAGGCAAGGGGTAAAGGTTGGAGTGAAAGGATGAACATGTGGAGGTTTGGGGTATAGTCCCATAAAGTCATCCCCACCGGGTCTTCAACCCCAGTCTCCAGGGTGGGAGTCCAATGCTCTCACCCCTTCTCTTCTTGTGCAGTGTAGATCGGCGGGTTGATTTTGGTGTCCTTCTTGATTTTGGTGTGCTGGGACTACTGCCTCTTGTGGTGCCAACAGAGAAATGCAGGCCAACATTGTCCGCAGTAACGGAGGGAGGGAGGGAGGGAGGGAGTGATAACCGGACAAACGCTATACTAGGTGCGCTGGCTTACAGCCAAGCACAAAAAAGCATCAATACATTAAGCTCATTTCTCCATCACCACCTAAAGCTGTGCCAGTCAACAGTCAGTCTAATCACTGAAAATAGACCACATAGGCGTAGAGCGACTGGTGCATCACATCCTATACAAAAATTAATTACTATAGGATTTGAAGTGTCCTACTCCTATTGTAATGAGGACTGTCTGTCTATAGTGCAGTAGCGTACCATGGGGTCTTGCACAGGGTCTTCTCCGACATTGTTATTACTCCCAATGCCCCCCAAACCCCCCCCCCCCCCCGCCCGCACACCCCGTACACACACGCAGATAGGGAGAGAAACTACGCACGTAGGGGTCAGTGGAATCTGGTGGGTCCTAGAACCGGGTAAGCCAGGACCAACGAAGCACGCATGCACGCGCAGCGCGCACAATTTTTTGGGGGGTGCGCTGTCAAAGCATGCCCTGATGGGTTTCACAACACCAGAAGGGCGCTGAGCATTGGCATTTATATGTAAAAACATACAGGCTACTGATGTTTTTTTAAACACATCAACGAGGGCCATTGGCGATTTTTTAAGGGGGGCAGGGGGGGCAAGTGCCCCCCCTGATTGGACAGCCCAACTCTGCTCAGATTCTTAAAAAAAAAAAAAAATGCTCAGATTCTTAAAAAAAAAAAAAAAAAAAACTTTTTTTTTTTTTTTTACTAATTAACACAATTATTAAATACATAATTGTGGTTTGTACCAGTTTGTGTTAGATCATCATTAATTTTAAAAGTGTATTTATTACTTAAACTAGACTACCTTTAAAAATATAAATATATTCATAATCCACTAATGGCACAACTCGTCCGTCGAAGAAAATGAGATCTGACTGTACTGCTCAGTGCTCAACAAGCTACAACTAGCCAACCTGCTCATAATGGCAAAAAGAGCTATAAAAACAATTTACCACTTCTTCATGAAATAAAATAAAATCTGGCAATGCTAATGAAGAAGCTACCACTCGAAATGACAGCGCAGCAGGTGCAATCGAATGCAGAAGTGCTCCAGAGGCTATCGAAGCTAGCACACTAGCACTAGCACTAGCACTAACAACATCACCATCGGCGAGGAAGCTAGCACCAGCAGACAGTTGCAGTTTGATGTTGTGATGTTGGGTATGGCCTAGTGCTCGGTCATAAAGTCATATTGACATGCTTGTGGTGTCTAGATGAAGTTTGATGCGTTGTACATATTGAATTGTCATACGGATTTCTCATTAGCATACTGTTCACAACTGGTATTCTTTGTAAATAGATGGGACGAGACGGCAGAACAGTTTTTTTTTCTCACGTCAAAATGTTGCCCCCCCTACTCTCAGAGGGTAAAATCGCCTATGACGAGGGCCAATAATTTGAGAGCGAGCGAATAAGAGGGCAATATTTAGGCCGAAACAACCAAGCTTTTAGGGACACACTAAATAAACTACAGAGCCATTATATGACAACAATGGCCAAGCACCACGAAGAGAATGACAGGACGATAAAATACACCCCCTTAGGACACAGCACTCAATAGCCTACTCCCCTACTTCACTAATCAGTGTTTAGGCTACTAGCCTACTAGGCTACTAGGCGTATTAGCCCACCGCTCCAGGTCTTGATTTGGTCTTCACTTCCGTAAGCTAGAATCATTTTATCTGGCCTACAATGTTAAGTGAATAACGAGCTAGTAAGACCGGTGTCAACGGACCGTAACGTGGACTGTATTTTCATGAGGACTGTAGGGGGCGATGGAGCACTACCAAAATGCTAAACACGGATGAAAATGAAGCGATATGGCAGAATACAAGACGCAGTTTAGGCAAAAACGTCGAAAGTCGATTTCAGGCTTCCCCCTATGGTGTCAGAACGATGGCTTATGATCAAGTTTTCAAATCAAGTTTTATTTGGATTTGTATGGGTAACCCAGGAGTAATCGCCACTGGTAGGGGTACCAATAATTTGCAACACAATTTAATTGTTTCTATCAAAACGTAAACAACTATAATTCCGCACCAAAACGAAGTCCATTAGGCTACGACAACTCGTGCTCAAACACCACAACGCCTTTTATCAAACTGAAATAGCCCTGCCAGTGCTAACCATCTCTGGGCTACTGTATTTAACATAATAACATCGCATTCAGAAGCCATCGTTCTGACACCATAAGGGGAAGCTTGTCAACGACATGCGACAACAGGTCCTTATCTCTCACATAGCAGCAAATTCACACACATTGCCAAAATGATCAATCTGAAATGCATACGGTTGCGTGTCCACCGACAAGCTGTATTTTAGGGCGCTATAGGGACGAGAAAATAACTTACCTGATATAAAATGGGCACCGCAAACGCTCTGATTATGTCCTCAGTCCAGTCCGTAGGCTATGCTTAGCCACAGGCGACTCCATTTCTGAAAAGGCCGGTTTCCTCTTGAAACAAATAAAGTTTGTCACTAGAGCGCCGATTTGTAGCCTACACCCGTAGACGCAACAGCCAGACATATTGATGGTATATAAAATACTAGTCTTTGCACTAAAATACGGCTCGCTCTGAACTCGTCTGTCTCCACCTGCTTCCGTTTCAAGAATGCCCGCGCATACATAGCTGGGTCTATAATGAACAAATATGACCCACACTCTATTTTAAGAAATGCTGGGTTTTGAAGCCTCGGCGCTACCAATAAATAACTTATTTAGACGCGTTCTGTCCGAGTGAAATTATTTTTCCGAGGTAGTCTTCTTCTGTGGTGGTGGCAATGCTTTGAAGCTTCAACCCAGCATTTGTTAAAATAGACCCTTTCTTTTGCTTAGGTAAGGGACTGAGAAGGGCTACATATCAACCAGACATTCCAGTGAAACCAGATAGTCAAACAGTCCAGTGAAACCAGATAGCATTTCTGATGATTTCCTCAGTCCAGTCCATACGCTTAATAATGGCGATTTCGTCTGTCTTCCTCTGCTATGGTTTAAAGAATGCACACATAGGCTACTTGTGCTGACTAGGCTGTAAAAGGGTCTATAATTAACAAATATGACCCACGCTCGTTACATAACTTCTACAACATCCAGTGACAAAATATGTCATGGTACCTTGGTATGTCCACACCAAGGATCGAACTCACAACCTTCGCCGAGATGTGCGAAGATAGTGAGAGTGCACTATCCACTCGGCCAACGCTGACCTGGAAAATCTGTGGAGTCTTTTGGTTTTTATGTTCTGGGACTACTGCCTCTTGTGGTAGCAGCAATGGAATTGCAGGTCAACAACACGACAGCAAGAGAGAAAGAAGCACAGACAAAAAGGATTCCCTCTCCTTGGTGTGTCGGCTTACAGCCAACACACAAAAGAGTTCTTTGATCTCAAGCTTCTTTACCTGGTTAAATAAAGGTTAAATAAAATAAATAAATAAAATAACTCAAAAATTCCCAGTTTATTACCGTAAATTCCCATAAATTCCCATTCTAACTTTGAATATTCCCGGAATTTTGCAACCGTAGTCCAGACAGCAATGGCCAACACCACCATTACTGACCCCCGTGCTCTAGCTGAGGAGGCCGACAGGTTCTTCCTGGCTACTCAGCAGTCCTCCCCTGACATGCTATCTCCCACCCTCAACTTCCCCCCCCCCACCGTCTAAACACATGTGGCCGACAAAAGCACCACAGTTCCTGACTGGCGAAAGAACAGCAGCCTGTGCACCTACCACGCATAGTTCGGCGGCAAAGCCAAAAGGTGCCGTTCCCCTTGCAACTACAAGATGGTGGGAAACGAGAAAGCCGACACTCATTAGTGGCCTTGAGCGTTGGCGAGACAAGCAGGCTGCTCTTCATCCGTGACACCATCTCCGGACGCAGATTCCTCGACAGGCGCTCAAAAGAGCGTTCCCACTTCGGTTCCCACTTGAGTAGGGAGCACAGCTCGCCGTTGGCGACCCTCCTCAGTGCAGACTTTCTATGTGCCTATGAGCTTCTGGTGAATGTCAAAAAGAACTGCCTGGTCGATGCATAGACCTTCTCCTATGCATGCATATGCGGAGAAGCGGACTACATAGGTCTATCCAGCAAACTCTCAGAAGAGGACAGGTTTCTCAGCCTCCTCACTGAGTTCCTGGACCTGACTCAGCCTACCTTCTGTCCGCCCACCGCAAAGCACGGGGTGGAGCACCATATCACAACCAAAGGACCCCCAGGCCAAACCAGAGCCCAGCATCTCGACCCTTCCAAACTCTCCATCGTGAAAGCAGAGTTTAAACACATGGAACACCTGGGCATCATCCGCTGCTCTGATGGCCCTTGGGCATCCCCAATTCACATTGGCCCCAACCCTGGTGGTTTGGTGGTGGTTGTTGTCCGTGTGGTGACAACCGCCAACTCACCTGGTGCGTGGATATCACAGTGTTTGTATTATTTGAGTTCCTGCGCATGCAGCAGACTTTAGAAAGCCGCTCAGTCCTTCCAACATCTGATGGACTCTACGGTCCGAGACGCCAGCACCTCTGAGGAGGAGCACCTGTCTCATCTCCGGACTCTTCACAAGGCTCAGCCAACATGGACTGATCATCAACCCGGCCAAGTGTCTGTTCGGGCTGTCCATCATCGGACACCGCATCACCAAGGACGCAGCTGCCTCCCCTCCCATCGAAAGTGGATACTGTCGCAGCTTTCCCACGCCCACGCACGGCCCGGTCTCTTGAAGGGCTCTCCTCGGGATGGTGACTTTCTTCCACCACTTCATGTCCCGAGCCGGCCAAATCATGCAACCACTGTACGAGGCTCTGAAAGGCAAGCCTCCCAGTTTGTGTGGATGCTCAAAATGGTGCCCGAGAGGTTTGACCACATGAAAGTTGACCTGGTGGGTCCACTCCCCCCCTATCACGGCTTCACCTGTCCTCCTCACTATGGTGGGTAGGACGACTCGCTGGCCAGAAGTCGTCCCGCTCACATTGACATCAACGTCCACCAACTTAGCCTGGATGTTCATCAGGATATGAGTCTTCCGCTTCGGCACTCTGTCTCTGACCTCTCCTCTGAACTCAGCCTACGGTTCACGTCATAACTCTGGAACACTGTGGCAGAGAGCTTGGGGGTGAAACTTAACCGCACCATCGTCTACCACCCAGAAGCCAGTGGCCTATGTGTGCGGTTCCATCACTCAATGAAGGGTTCCCTCCGGGGCAGCCTGACGGAATGCAACTGGATCGACAAGCTCCCATGGGTCTTGCTGGGCCTCACGACCGTCCGCAAAGAAGACCTCCAGTCCTCCTCGGTGGAGCTGGTCTACGGTCAGCCACTATGGGTCCTAAGGGATTTCATCCCAAACACAAAGGCCTCCTGATCAGCTGCAGACCAATGAGCTTCCCTTCAACGCTCACCGCAGCCCCCTGCAACCTCCCTATGACTGGCCATTCCGCATCCTGGAGCAGGGGGCCAAGCACCTGGTGGTGGACGTCAGTGGCAAAACTGAGCATGTCTCAGTAGACCAGGTAAAGCCTGCCCACCTGGACTTGACCCAGTCGTTGGAGTTGGGTCAACCTGTGCTGGGCCGCTACAGCCCCACCTATGGACTCTTTATCCCCGGCTCCCGTTCCTCGGAGCAGTTGCGGACAGCCTATCATGTCTATGGATCCACGGATGCAGTAACCCCTAATATCTCTGTGTTTGCAGGCCTTTGGAAAAGCAGAGTTTGTAAAATACCAGGAAGCTCTGAATGAGCTGGCCTCAGTGAGAGTTCACTACGCTTACCAGTACACTTCCCTTCCCTGTAATTCCTGTTTCCAAGTGTCCTTCTGCCATTTATTCTCCCACATTCATCACAAAGAAGGTTAAATGTATGTTCATTAATATTAACTTTCTCGGCAGCGTCAGCAGCCAAAGGCCTGGGGCCGGTTGCACAAAACACCTTAAGTTAATATTTCCCTTAAATTCTGACTTAAGGTTTCCTTAAAATAAAATCTGTTGCACAAACACCCTTAAGTATTCTCCTTATGGTTTCCTTAAGATGTCCCTCAAGTATTTAAGGTTTTCTACTTATCTCGGTCTAATACTTAAGGAGTCCCTTAAAGTCCGTTAAGGTGTTGCACAAAAGACCTTAGCAAGCAAAATAAGGGAAAAAACGTAAGGGACCTCTACCCCAACCTTAGCTAAGGCACATGGCTGCGTTTATGAACATAAAGGATGGAAATCGCGTCCCAAGAAGAGTGTTCCGTGACAGGGAGAACCTACTAGACACTCTTAGTGAGGAGCAACTGATATTTCATTACAGATTTGATCGACAGTCCATTTTTTTCCTCACAGCGTCGCAGGACGTTCCAGTGTAGTGTTGTGACAGATAGCCGGTCACGTGCAAGCAAACCAATGGTCACCATGGAAACTACAATTTTACTGCTGTAAAATCTCTTTCCTTGTATGAAAATCCTTAACGTTTCTCCTTAGCTAAGGAAACCTTGTAAGGGATTCTGTGCAACACCCTTAAGTAATTCCCTTAACTAAGGGGAAATTAACCCTTAAGGGTCATACTTAAGGGGAAAACTTAAGATGTTTTGTGCAACCGGCCCCTGACCAGTTCCTCCCCCCTCCTCCTCCCCATCAGTAGGTCACCTACCTGCCGTCAGCGGGGCAACGCAGAAAACAACCATGCAAGTCACAGTGATATTCAACCTGTCCCTGGCCCAGTTCATTGTCCTTGCATGCTTCAAGAAGTCCTCCATCATCCCCTTACCGAGAAGCCAAAACCAGCCTGCCTCAATGACTACCGCCCGGTAGCTCTCACCTCCGTGGTGATGAAGTGTTTTGAGAAGCTGGTCAAGGAACAGATCTACTCTCACTGTCCAGTACACTAGACCCCCTACAGTTCGCATATAGACCCAACAGATCCAGCTCACATCCTCTACACTACCCTATCCCACCTAGACAAGATCAAGGGAAACATGTCGGGTTGTGCGAAACTGCTGTTCACTGACTACAGTTCAGCTTTAATCACTTTAAGCCCACCCAGACTCCAGGGTCAGGGTCCTGGGGCAAAGTGACGCCCTCTGCAAGTGGACCCTGGATCCTGACTTCCTGTCAGACATACCCCAGGTGGTGAATGTAGACCACCACACCTCATCCTCCTTCACCCTCAATATGGGAGCCCCCCAGGGCTGTGTTCAATACTATCGTCAAGTTTGCCGATGACACAGCAGTGATAGGCCTGATCACAACAATGATAAAAGCGGCATACTGTATAAGTGCAGTCCATATGACATTTAGTCAAATCATGACATTTTGTAGCTTTAGTTGGGGTGATTCCATTATAATTTCAGTCAGAAGCCATAATGGATCATGGAATGTCTTTGTTTTTAAAGAAAGAATGATTAATTCTAAAAAAATAAAAATCTTCCTAAATTAATACTCAATATCATGTGAATGAAGTCATCTCGATGTTGTGATGTGTGAGAGAGGAATCCTGTGTGTCAGTTCTCCCCGCTTCTAGAGCAGTCAGGGTGATTGTCTGATTGATTGATGTGGTTGCAGCTGCACAGCTACAGTAGAGCACATTAGAGCTCTAAGTAGCCCAGTGAGAATGATGATGTTTTTAAACTGGTGATGTTCATATCCTACGATTATGTATAAAGCGTCAGTCAGTGTTACGTATTAAAGGGTATATTAGTTTCAGTGTTATGTATTAGAGGATATATTAGTATCATTGTAACATATTAGTGGGTATACTAATCAACCAATGAAGGACAGAGACGCGGAGCAACAGTATGAAAATATGATTTTATTTGTTATTATAGAATTTACATGTTTACTTGTGGTAGATATACAACAAATATAGTATATAAAATATAATATACTGTTTCACATCTTTTGGTGCAAGTGAGTCAGAATATTAATTCTTATAAAAACTAAAAAGCCATTTCTACAGAATGAACGAAATAGCTACTTGCCTAATTAAGTACAACATCATCATAACATATTCAAATGGCAAAAAGGCAACTTGATCTAAAAGGAAAAAGTGAAAATTAAGTTTTTTATACCTTCAAGACTGCAACACTAAAGGTTTTCTGGTCACAACCTCCAGTCCCACATGGTTCCATTAGCTGAATTTATCTTAGAAGGGGAGTTAGAATAGGCCAAAGCAAGCAAAGTCATATTGATATAATATTTTACTAATGGGGTAAATACAGTATGAACATATGAGCAACAGTTCACCAAGCACTACCAAGCACTATCTACTGCAGCAGTGTACAAGCAAATAAGTAATACAGCAAGGCAGAAACATTAATGTGCAGTATTTAGAGTAGATACTGTAGGAAGACCGATAGACACATTAAGTGGACCAGGCCTCACAGTGAATGTTGGTCTATATAATATGTCCATCTATTTGTCTGTCTATGACTGTGTGCCTGTAGACCCTTCCAATGGAAACAATGGTCACTAAGGCTTTACTTCTTGGTCGAAGTAAACTGTGTTGTAAACTGGTATTATTATTTTGAATATTAACATTCCATGCAATGGTCGATATGTCTGTATGTCTGTCTCCTCATCTCTCTATCTGCCTCCTTTTCTCCGTCCCTCTCTCAGATGGTGATGGTGTTGGACGTGTCTCCAGATTCTGACCACACTGAGCTCTTCCTGCTCCCTGTAGCTTGCAGCCCGACCCCAGTCTTCAGCTTGCAGCCCAGTGACCTCAGTATGTCCAGCAGATGGCGCCGGAACTTCACCCCCACAAAGGAATACAGCACCGGGTTGAGGCTGCTGTGGAAGGAGCCCAGAGAGGAGGTGACTGTGATGGCTGTGTTCAGGCTGGTCCTGGTCTGGCAGGAGCTGTTGTTGGACTTGAGCGTGTCCATGATGAGGGTGATGTTGTAGGGCATCCAGCAGACGAAAAAGAGCAGCACCAGGGCCAGGATGACCCTGACAACTCTGTGCTTCTGGTGACCCAGGGAGCTGCGCCGCAGCCGCAGCAGGATGCTGGAGTAGCAGAAGACCAGGATGGCTGAGGGCACCAGGAAGCCCACTATGTGGTAGAGCAGGCGAGAGGCCAGAAACCAGTTAGTCATAGAGAAGGCCAGGAAGTTGTGAGTGCACTCCACTCTGCCCCGTCTGTTGTCCCTCACATCCTCCAGGATGATCCAGTCAGGGATGGAAAGAAGGAAAGAGAATAGCCAGACAGACAGGCAGCTGGCCTGAACCATCCAGGGCTTTCTGCGGGAGTACATCTGCGTAGCGTGGACGATGGACAGGTAGCGGTCCAGACTGATGCAGCCCAGCAGGTAGATCCCACAGTAGAAGTTCATCTGGAGGGAGAGAAAGAGAGAAGGGAGAGAGAGACAAAGAGAGGAGTTGGGGAGGTACTGGTAGAACAACTGGTAGAATAACAGCTAGGCTATAATAACTGTGTGAGATAACCTTCTCTTCCTCAAGCTTTACCCTGAACATCGCTCCAACGATCTTGCAGAGGCGTGTCCCGAAGCTCCAGCCCTGTTCCTGAGCAGCTGCAGCAGCCCAGAAGGGCAGGGTGAGCACCAACAGGCTGTCCGCCACACTCAGGTGCAGGATGAAGGTGTCCGTCACACTCCAGCTTCCTCTCCTCCCCTTGTGGACAAGAATCCCCAGGACCAGCCCATTTCCCAGCAGGCCTAGAATCAGCCCCAGGGTGTACAGCACCGGTAGGTACAACGCTTCGAAGTGTGTACCTTCATTTAAGTTACACACCTGCCCTATGGAGTCAGATGTGTTGTATTCACCAGTGTAGTTGTAGTCGAGATCGGACCAATCCATCTCATCCATGTATATAGTTAACTTGTCACCATAGGCCATTGAAGATTCCTGTCATGTAGCACAAAGTATAAACACACATATAAGCCTGTGGCTTAATGTTACAACATTGACTCCTATAATTGCTTTACTGTAAGTATATCTTGACATGATTTAAAAAAATAATAGTATCAAAAAAGTCTATAGTGTCACATAGTGGCATTGGAATGTCTGTTCTGCATGTACATTATAGTAGAACATTTTCAAGTAGGCCTATCATTATTTTAGGTCTATTTTAGAATTCTACACCTATCCTAAGTGGCGCTGTTTACTCCCCAACACTAATCGCGTTTCCATTACACCTAGAATTGCGCAAAACCTAAATATCGCAATAAAAAATTGGTAATGGAAACACCTACATTTAAAAAAACCTCTCAAATTTCGATAAAACGTGTTTACGCTCTCATGAGGTGGTTTTTCAGAAGTTTCGATATAGAAGCAAAAGCGTAATGGAAAGACTTTTTTCGAGAAGAGGTAGGGGTCACTTGATTTGCTCGCTAAAAAAAATGACGCGATATGCCTCCGGAGCAAGTGGAAGACCCTAAAGCAACGATATGAGAAACGCGCGCTGTTTAAGAGCGGAACCGAGGGGAAAGCTAAAATAAAGTTCAAATATTACAACGGTTTGTTTACCATAAGGAGTAGTAAAGGGAAAATGCATGTTTAGCCCTGTTTTAAGGTTACTTATGATCATATACAATGGTTCAGATCAAAACGTTGACAAAACTAGCACTTTTGAGAAAGTCTGATAATTGCTCTACCACGTTTAGGTCATACAATGGATGTGGGTGGGCACCTTGAAAAATCATTCAAAAACATGTTAAACTCTTGATTTCAAAGACAAGAAGGTCACCGAGGGGGTAATTGGTGTCCATTGGTGTTCGTCATCAAATTCGCCGCAAAGTATGAATCCTGTAGGGTTTTATTGATCATTTTATGAAATCCATTGACTTGTATTGAAGCGACCGTTGTAGATGAGTAGATCAATCCACAGAGGGGATTCAGGAAGCGGAACTACTTACGGTAGCTATTGTTATTGTTTATGTTGCTAGGCTACCTAGTTTGCGGAAGTTTACACACGTATGTGCTGCGACTAAATAGTTCTATGCTAAATATTTAAAAAAGCCTTTCTAGATTAACTAGAATCTTACTTTATGGCGAATTATATGTCAGAACGGCAACTAACACCTTGGTGAGTTTCTTGTCTTTGAAATTGAGAGTTTAACATGTTTTTTGAATAATTTTTCAAAGTTCCCACCCACATCCATTGTATGACCAAAATGGTAGTAGAGCAATTATCAGACTTTCTCAAAAGTGTTAGTTTTGTCAACGTTTTGATCTGAACCATTGTATATGATCATAAGTAACCTTAAAACAGGGCTAAACATGCATTTTCCCTTTACTACTCCTTTAATACATCCATGGTTTACTTCCTCGCGCTTTGTGTGAATTGTATGGCATCGCGAGACTAGACTACGAGAATTGCGGCCCTTGCGCAAAACACCTTTCAATGGAAACACCTGCAAGTCGCAATTGTACTTTGTCGAAATGTTAGAAATATTGCTTTTATTTTGTGAAAAAAATTAATGGAAACACAGCTAATGAGGAAAGTTTGCTTCTCTGCTTAAACTAGTGGTGGTTAGATTTTGAGAACACAAGAAATGTGGGGCCCTGTTCTGAGAATCTACTCACCACATGTATCCTGTGGCTCGGGGCATATACAGTGCACAGTTGTGTGTTCTACAACTGTGAAATGCTCAATCATTGGTGTCCTTTCTCAAAAAATCAAAAAAAATAAATAATTCTAACGAAAAATGAAATGAAATAATTATGAACAAATAATTACGAATTTGAACTACTGTGTCTCCAGATGTGTAGAGCAGTTATGTTTCTATAGAGAATATGTGAAACCACAACTACCCCACACCCCTTTATGCAAGATGATGAGTTTTCTTCAGGTGTGTAGAGACTTACAGTATAGCAAAACTACAATTGTCATTCTGATAAGTTCAAATGTCCCATTATGTCCCATTTTATATGTTCATATCACTTTGTAGTGCTATCTCTCTGTGGAGTTCATGAGTATTCTTTCATCAGATGTGTTACAGTACAAACCATAAGGGACCTGACAGTAATGGTAAATAAGTCCTGCAACACTTGATAAGTACCTCCCATAAATTATCTAGAGTATGAAGGAGTCATACATTTGCTATATTGTATTGGCAGATGTGTCAGTAAGTACATTAAACACATCTTTGAAAAAAAAAGAAGACAATAATAAAGTAAATGGCAGCTAACCAACAAAGATGCTGCACCAAAAATGCTAAAAATGCTAGGTGGGCTCAGTGGACATTTTTCAATAAAAGTGACTGAAAACATTTATTTTTCTTTACGTTTTATTATTTTACTACTACTTAGATCTTCCCTGTTTTATGCCCTTGGATTGTCTGGTTTATTCTTGTTTTTTATTGTGTGGTTTATTTATTTTTATTTTTGCTATTTGCAAAAATGTAAAAGGACTTCGAGATGCAGTCTGTATGAAAAGTGCTATACAAATCAAATGTATTGTTATTATTATTATTATATATTTTTTAAATGTGTCAAATAATAAGTAGCTGAACAAAATGTGCTTATCACACACAAACAAAATATCATGATGCTGTTTTCTGAAGAAGATAAGCAAATTAGTAGAAATAGGATCAAAATAGCACTTACAAATGGCATCGGTGCAGTCAGACAGGCACAGACAATACCAGAGAGGAAATGAGCTTAATTTTTTTTTGCATGTGTGATTCTCCATTTAAGTGAGGAAATACGGTGGCCCTGAAGTGTCACAACACTTGCACCTTTTTTAATGTGTTGCACCTTTTTAATGTGTTGCATGAATTAATTAATATTTTTTATTTTCGTGTCCGGCCGTCACAACATGGCCCATCCCTTACGGAATTATTTAGACACATTTAAGAAATATAACCTAATAATACAGTCATGCTGATACAAAATAAAAAGTGCATGAGATCAAACAAGGAAGAAGATCAAAGATAACTAAATAAATTACAAATGTAAACACATTACAGAACAAAGACAAACAAACAGAACAAAGACATCTTTTTGTTGCATCTTTTTTTGTTGTGTCCTTTTTTAATGTGTTGTCACTTTTTAAATATGTTGTCACTTTTTTATGTTTCCCCTTTTTAGGTCGGCAAGCTAGCACAACTTGTGATATTTCCACTATTTTTCTTTCTTTCTTTCTTTCTTTCTTTCTTTCTTATTATTATTATGCTGCTCAGTTTTTGGGACCTTAACTTCTTCTTCATAGTTGTGCTAGAAACTTCATTCAAACTTTAAAATGTTCATGATGTTTAGCTGTTTCCCGGATCTATTGAGATTTTTGATTTTTTGTAAAAAATATCTGTTAAGTAATTTAACTTTTAATAGTAATTTTTGTACCATCATTTTTGAATGGTTTTTCAAGGTTCCCACCCACATCCATTGTATGACCAAAACGGTGTTAAAGCAATTATCAGACTGTCTCAAAAGTGTTTAGATTTTGAGAACACAAGAAATGTGGGGCCCTTTTCTGAGAATCTACTCACCACATGTATCCTGTGGCTCGGGGCATATACAGTGCACAGTTGTTGGTTCTACAACTGTGAAATGCTCAATTATTGGTGTCCTTTCTCAAAAAATCACAAAAAAATAATAATTCTAAAGAAAAATGAAATGAAATAATTATGAACAAATAATTATGAATTTGAACAACTGTGTCTCCAGATGTGTAGAGCAGTTACGTTTCTATAGAGAATATGTGAAACCACAACTACCCCACACCCCTTTATGCAAGATGATGAGTTTTCTTCAGGTGTGTAGAGACTTACAGTATAGCAAAACTACAATTGTCATTCTGATAAGTTCAAATGTCCCATTATGTCCCATTATATATGTCCATATCACTTTGTAGTGCTATCTCTCTGTGGAGTTCATGAGCACAATAAAAATAAATAACGTATAGAAAATAAGGTAGACAGTACAATTGCTCAAAGCACTTTAAGCTGATGCTGGTCTTCACTTGGGCTCCTTGTACATCAGGGACAGCGATGGAAATAAGTCTTTGACTTTTCGCTTTTATCCCTGACATTGCAGACATACTGTATGTTTTATATATACTGATTGTAATTGCTTTTGTCAAATAAATCAAATCAAAAAAATCCTATCCCCAACTGAAAATATTGAGTTAGTGATTAGTCAACCCATTGCTAAATCAAAAACTACTAAGCTATCCCATAGGAATGAGCCTATAACCATACCAGATGGGCAAGCTGACTTTGCTAGCTACCTAACCTAGCCCTAATGATATTGTCCATCTCGATTGCTGTGCAACATATCAACTGACCAGTTGTTAAATGTATTTCACAACACTGGTTATTGTACTCACGAGACAGTCCCAGTCAGCTGACGTTGCTTGCTGTGTGAATAGTTTAGCTACGTACGTTGTGAGGCAAGTGTTGGTGACAAGGACTAGCTAGCTTGTAGTAGCTAACCTTAGCTAAAGCACTTTGAGAGAACGTGCACAGTATCTCCAACTCCTCGGGCCTTGAGTTAGGTAGTTAACACTAGCTAGCATGTTAGCTAGCACTAGCTAAAGTTAGCTAGCTATCTTGTTTAATGACTCCCTCCCACCCAAATACTGTCCAAACTTCTTTGATGACTTTGCTGAACTGTTGTCTACTGTCTGCATTGACTTTGACTGTGTGGCTATTGTTGGTGATTTTAACATCCATGTTGACAACCCCCAGGGCAGAGAGACTAAAGAGCTAGGTTGTGTCCTTGACAACTATGGACTGACTCAGCATGTGACGGAACCCACACACAACAAGGGGCACACTCTGGACTTAATCATCACCAAAGGTCTGAATATTTTTAAGGTTCAGGTGTCTGATGTTGCGCTCTCTGATCATTCCTGTGTTTTCGTTGAGAGTACTATCTCCATGCACACAAATTCTCAATCAGAGGTTATCTCAAAACGGCACATCACTGAAAACACCAGTGAGACATTTACTCAGGCTTTCTCGTCCACACCTGCCCTCTCTATGGCCTCAGTCAACGAGCTTGTAGATAATTTCAATGTTAAAATTACAAACATTATTGACGCCATTGCGCCCACTAAGGTGAAAGTGGTCTCTGGTAAGAGAAGATCTCCATGGAGAAATGCCATGCTGGTCAGAATAGAAAAAAGAGTGTCGAAAATCTGAACGCAGGTGGCGCAAAAAAAATCTCCATGTTCATTATGACATCTATAAAGAGAGACTTTGCATTTATAATCTGGAGCTGAGAAATGCACGGCAGACCGTCAAGATTCTCTGGTCTGCTGAAACCAAGATTGAACTCTTTGGCGTGAATGCCAAGCGTCACGTTCGGAGGAAAACAGGCACCGCTCATCACCTGGTTAATACCATCCCTACAGGAAAACAGGCACCGCTCATCACCTGGTTAATACCATCCCTACGAAGTATGGTTGGCAGTATCATGCTGTGGGGATGTTTTTCAGTGGCAGGAACTGGGAGACTAGTCAGGATAGAGGGAAAGATGAACAGAGCAAAGTACATAGAGATGTACGAAAACCTGCTCCAGAGCGCTCAGGACCTCAGACGGGTGAAGGTTTACCTTCCAACAGGACAACGACCCTAAGCACACAGCCAAGACAATGAAGGAGTGGCTTTGGGACATGTTTGTGAATGTCCTTGAGTGGCCCAGCCAGAGCCCAGATTTGAACCTGATTGAACATCTCTCAAAATAGCTGTGTAGCGACGCTCCCCATCTAGCCTGACAATTTGAGAGGATCTTTAGAGAAGAATGGGAGAAATACCCCAAATACAGGTGAGCCAAGCTTGTAGTGTCATACTCAAGAAGACCTGAGGGTGTAATCTCTGCCAAAGGTGCCTCAACAAAGTACTGAGTAAAGGGTCTGAATACTTATGTACTTTTTTTTTTCTTTTTTTTTATACTTAAGCAAAATATTCTAAACGTTTTTCACTTTGTAATTGTGGGGCATTGACTGTAGATTTTTCAGGAAAATTATGAATTCAATCAATTTTGGAATAAAGCTGTGGTGATCATTTGTGGTAAAAGTGAAGGGGCGTGAGTACTTTCCGGTTGCACTGTATCTGTGCTGTCAGTGCCCTCAGTCTGAGTTAGACTGGTGTCATCTCCTCTGTTGGTCTCTGAGAGCGAGAGACTGCATGGGCAAAGAGTGACAGAGGTCTGCACGGAGTGAGACGAGTCAGGCCCAAGAGGCAGTGCTGAGACTGGGAGACAACACGACAACAAGAATTGAAGTTCGCCTGAGCCCGAGTGGAGGGAGAGACGAGAGAGGACACGAGGGAAATATGGAGGAGGGATGTTCGCTTCACCCTACTCCCAGTTAAGTAGCCTACCTCTCTCTATTCCAATGTCTGCACATCCTACCGGTCCAAGACCTTTTGATCAGTCCCTTGGGTCCTTAGCCTTATAATTGATTTGTTTGTTTTGTATTATAGTTTGGCATGCTGTGGCCATCCGATTTTTACATATTTTTGCTCTGAACCCCTTGTGAATGGACTAGTGGGCCTTAAAACTCAGATTGTGGGGATTACCCAGTGACTGCCAGTCTCACCCATATGTGCCCTATCGCCTGCTGGAAGAAGAAGCTTCAGTAAGGCCTGGGGCCGGTTGCACAAAACACCTTAAGTTAATATTTCCCTTAAGTTCTGACTTAAGGTTTCCTTAAAATAAAATCTGTTGCACAAACACCCTTAAGTATTCTCCTTATGGTTTCCTTAAGATGTCCCTCAAGTATTTAAGGTTTTCTACTTATCTCGGTCTAATACTTAAGGAGTCCCTTAAAGTCCGTTAAGGTGTTGCACAAAAGACATTAGCAAGCAAAATAAGGGAAAAACGTAAGGGACCTCACCCCAACCTTAGCTAAGGCACATGGCTGCGTTTATGAACATAAACGATGGAAATCGTGTCCCAAGAAGAGTGTTCCGTGACAGGGAGAACCTACTAGACACATTACAGATTTGATCGACAGTCCATTTTTTTCCTCACAGCGTCGCAGGACGTTCCAGTGTAGTGTTGTGACAGATAGCCGGTCACGTGCAAGCAAACCAATGGTCACCATGGAAACTAAAATTTTACTGCTGTAAAATCTCTTTCCTTGTATGAAAATCCTTAACGTTTCTCCTTAGCTAAGGAAACCTTGTAAGGGATTCTGTGCAACACCCTTAAGTAATTCCCTTAACTAAGGGGAAATTAACCCTTAAGGGTCATACTTAAGGGGAAAACTTAAAATGTTTTGTGCAACCGTATCCTAGACTTCAGACTCCTGCTACCCTCCTGGACCTGCATTTAAAATACTTTTAGTTGGGACTCTTTTTTTTATCCTTTTATTGTCAAAATAAATACATTTGTGGAGCTTGAACTCATGTCTGTATGCTGGCTTGGTCAGGTTGCTCTCCAGTAAAGGTGAACAACTGAGGGGTTTTCCTCCCCGTTACACCACAGACATGTTTATCACACCTTCATAATTCTTCTTCCTGCCTCACAAACCCGTTTCACATTCTCGCACATCTCTGTTCCTCTTCTCTCAAAACAAGTGCTAATATGAGCGCATGGTTTTCACACCTTTGTAGGCGTCTGGTGCAGCTGCAGCAACTACAGTGGAAAGAACATTGTGGTTTGTAAAAACTAAAATCCGGTTCTCTATTGGATTCATACTGTAATGTCTATTTTATGCCTGTTATGTTCAAAACGATGGCGTACCTGAAGATATGTATATAAAAATATGATTTTTTGAGATGTTATTCTTTCCTCAGCTTTTTCCCTATAAGGGAATTAGAATTGTTATGCATTTTGCAATCCAGGATTCAAATCAATGATCAAATTTATTAGGATCGAATTCTGGATCATAAATGCACCATTGAAGTATTTGTAATGTATCGTCTAGTTTATAGGGAAGGAAAGTGAAAACAGGCGCCCCTAGCGGATTTGTTCCTATCAGAGAGGAGTTTTAATGTGAACTCCCATAGACCGGATTTTCTAATAATTACTACGAAGCCATTTCGGTGAAGTTATCAAAACAAAAACGTGTGATTGTCTTTACAGTAATAACCTACTAACTGTGAGAATTTCAAACAGTATTTCGCCTTCTTTCAATCTTTTGAAATTGCTCCATTCGTTTCATAAATGGACTAAAGCCGGGCGCGCTTATGTACGTCACTCATGAGAAAAATGCTGTGCTTTTTGCCAGATTGCTCCCATCGGTATGAGACGAATGGTTGCAAATTCTACTTATTTCCAAGAGATCCCAAAGCTGGAAAGATGGATACGAATAATAAGTTGAGTTGAATTGCATATGGACAGTGCTAGGTTGTGAAATGTCATAACCAAAGCCTCCTATTAACGTGAGCTGGTTAGGATGGAATTAGCTGGTCAGACTGGTCTTAGCTGGTGTGATCCGCAGGTGCGCCTGGCTATTCTTACTGGTCCGTAACCCTAACCTTAACCCCTAACCTTAACCCCTAACCGTAACAGGCTCACTTATGATGCTAACTCACTGTAACATGATATGCCGGTCACTTAACAGCTCCCCCTGTGAATAGCGGCATTTTTCTACATGGCCAGATCTAAAATGATTGTCAGCACATGGGATGCACTTCTTGTTATTGCTTAAGTATTCTGCCAGCCATGCAATGCATATCAGCATTTTCGTAGGTGTACTGATTTGTAATTTGTAATTTGGTTGTATTGTGTTAGATGTTAGCTGGTAGAGTCAGCAAGCTCGCAGAGGCGCACAAAATGACGTCATGCATGCCGTATGTAGTTCTTTACCACCTCGTTACAAAAAATATATACATAATTCGGATTGTGATTGAAAATCAACTATGATAACCAGAATCAAAAAAGTTTGTCTCCAAGTATATCATATTTAATGCATTCTACTAACTTTTCGATGTAGACCGAGATATAATTTTTCAGAAAATGTGCTATGAGAAATCCCATTCATTCTCTCGGCATTAGGAACACTACCGCTAGGGGGCGATGAGATTACTTTCCCTCCCTATATTCTTTTACCATATTCCAAAATGTTAGTTGGTCTTTGATCTATGGACTTTGCACATAGGCTAAACTATAAATCTTTCAAAAAAGTTTTTGTGAAACGATACATGAATTGGGGGATCATTCATAAGTGAAAGCTCAACTTAAACTTTGATCGACCAAAGTGTTGTACAGGTAGGTGAAATAAATTACAGTACAACAAACAAAACACAATACCCACAAAGACGATAATACACACATTTGCATAGGAGTCATGCTCAACTAGAATTGAAGGCTTGGCAGAAAAAGTGGGTCATCAGTAAAGATTTAACCAGGCCAGGTCCAGCCTGGCTTATGTGCATGGCTGGCTTGTTTCTGTTCAGGTCATGAGCTCACAACAACTAGCAGCAGCTTCCATATCATTAATGGTAGCGGTCAGTGGCTAAAGCAGTTAATAATGTTACCTATTTTGCTGTTTTGTACTTCGCTTTAGGTGGTGAAGTAAGTAGACCAAGACACAGTGGCTTATCTGGACATCTACTTAATTGAGTCAGCAGGTAGCAATGTTTGTAAATAGTGTAGTGTTAATAGGCCTCTTTTTACTATATATAGGATCTTGATTATATTGATATGAATATATGAAAGTACAGTTAAGTATTCGCCCTTAGAAGTAAATTGTAATTAAAATGGTTCTTAGCTAAGTAAGCTAAGTGTAGGCAGACTTGAAAGGCCAATCGTAATAATATCATGAATGAACAATTGTAAAGGTAATACACAAGTCATGACAAACTTTTCCTAAATGCTTTATTAAACACACAGATATACACATTAAAAGTAGCCATAAGTTGTAATTTTGCATGTGTTCTCAGGACATGTTGTAGTTGTGACCATCTTTGTAAAGAAGAGAGGCATGTAATGCACATGTAAATGTGCACAGAAGTAAAAAAATAAATAAATAAAAAAACACAAAAAAACAGGTATTTACATATAGACAGTGTTGTTTTGAAGACTACATCTGGACCAAATCTTCAGGATTGGTTTGCAGTGTTGATATGTCTTCATTGTCCTAGGAATCAAGGCCCCACAAATGGGGTAAAAAGTGAGAAGACATTTTGCCAACTGAGTAGTTCTGCATACAAGCAGGACTTGTGTGTTCGTATGCTGGGTAGTATCTACACAGGTGTGTTTGGTTGTGTGTGTGTATGTGTGAATTGTATATTCATGAAAGGTGGGGTTCATGGCATATGAAATGTGGAATGTGTTTATATGGTGGCTAGTACCAACACTTGTGTGTATGTGTGTGAGAACTGTCTGTTAATAAAAGGTGGAGTTGATGGCATATTAATCACCTAATGTTGGGTGTTCTGTCCTTCCACATGGACCTGTCCTCAGCCGATCCGTTGTCATCTACATAAGAAACTAATATTGGTAAATGTAACCAATGAGAGCAGTGTGAGAAATTGAGAGTTGTAGGGTTTTGAATCTAACTCTGGATTTTTTTTTACCCTGCCAAATAAATCTGGAAATGGTCTCATATTCAGAAAATTGCAGGAAATTTCTGCAGGGAGTGCTTAAAATAAAAAAGAAACCTTGGAAGAATGTTCATTTTTACTTATTCAATTGGTTAAGGCTAAAGAAAGAAACAGACTCCCATCTACAAATATCTTTAATTTTGGTTAGGATGGTAAATTAAATGGTAAATGGACTGCACTTATATAGCGCTTTTCCACCTTAGCGGCACTCAAAGTGCTTTACAATGGCCTCTCATTCACCCATTCACGCACCAATGTGACTGTGTAACCTGCTCATTGGGAGCAATTTTGGGGTTAGGTGTCTTGCTCAAGGACACTTCGACATGTGGACAGTCGGAGCTGGAATTCGAACCACTGACCCTTCGATCATTGAACGACCCGCTCTACCAACTGAGCTACAGTCGCCCCGATAGGAGGGGGCCATAATTTAACATCTCCATTTATACAGATGCCTTTGATTCTGTCTGTCTGCCTTATCCACTGCTGGCTCTATAGAGTGCAAAAAGTAAAGGAGAAATTGGTCATCTCTGGCTCGAAGATCTCTGGCTCGAAGGCTCAAGATTGTTTAGCTGTAATGTGGTAAAAAAAATCTCTCCAGAGGAAGCAGTGCTGATTTTAATAAATGTATTTAAATAACCACGTACGTATATATATATATATATATATATATATATATATATAGAAGACTCATGTGTTTGCCTGAAGGAAAACATTAACAAAGTATGAAATCAGAAATGAATATAAGAATACATTAAACTAAAACACCACATGTAAAACGCCTATTCCGATAGATGAAACTTCCAAACTGAAATGCTATCTCAATGACAAGGCTGCATGCATTTGAAAATTATGCTCAATGTCTTCATGACCATATCTATCATCATCATCATTTTTCTCAGTGGAGTGTCACACACTCTGGTTCTATTAAGGTGGCATCAGTATTTGTGAGGGAAACATCACGACCATTCTGTATGACAAGTTTCTCTCCATGAACAAAAACAGATATACACTGTACACCTTCAGTAAGAGGTCATGGGTGTGTATTTACAAGGGGCAAAGTCCTCTATTTGGTATTGTGTCCTACCTCTTTAGGGTGAAATAAATAGGAACCAGGAAGTATCTATTGAACACCAGGATGTAGGCCGTGCTACAATATATTTTTTTTATGTGAAACTGTAAACCTTACTCCAGGTGTTTTTAGCTGTCCTAGAATTGACAGAATTAACTCATTGTCACCAGCACAATCTGTTTACAACCCCAGCTGTGTCCACTGGACTTTCTCCTTCCTCTTTTTAGTGCCAGTCCTTCTCTCTGTCATCAATGACCATACACTTCCGACCATGCCGGAATTTTCAAGTCACAGCAGCCATTGTGTGCTGTGCCATCTAATGGTTTAGCCTGGCATGAGTACTGTCTCACTGACCACAATGACACAACACAGTTAGAGACTGGGTTTAACAAAGGAAACTACAAATACTTGTCTGACTTCAAATGTCAAAATCAGTTGTATCAGTGTATCTCATACCTATGTGTATTTATCTACATCAAAGACCACACTCACTTTCTAAATTATGAACACACACATACAAGTAGACACTGCATACATACAGATTGCATATTGCCCTCCCCTCAAGTGAAGGTGGGTGTCCACATACTGAAGGCCCAGTGGTTGCTGCAGTTGCCATATGGCAATTTCATAGCCATATATCTGTCTGTGCACCTGTGTTATGGTGGTGGTTCTACTGTAATTATGTGGTTGTGATCGGGTTGGAGTCCGTTATTGCTGTTGCTTTGTGGTTTTGGTGCTGAGTCCCCTCTCTTTCTCTGTTTCCCTGTCTCTCTCTCTCTCTCTCTCTCTCTCTCCGGTACATATTCCAGCTCAGGACTTTATCTCGATAACTTTGATGAATGGAAGCGGTTTGCCGGATGAGGTGGACGGCTTGAGTGGCTTACTGTAGAGGAGAGAGAGAGAGAGAGAGAGAGAGAGAGGGAGGCGGGGGAGGAAGGAAGGAAGGGGAGGAAGCTTAGATGGTGTGTTTTACCTCAACATCTCTGCAGTGAACAGCTGAATGACACTATATTCATTTAGGTGAAAACATACGTCGGTGTGCACGCGCGTGTGTGTGTGTGTGCAGGGTTGTGTGTGGGGATATATGTGTGTGTGTGGGGGGTTACCTGTAGACGATCTGGGCGTTGCGGTCCGATGACAGGTATGAGTTGGACTTTTGCCCTCCCAGGTAATAGTCCATCTGGTCATGCATCTCTCGGTTCTACACACACACATACACAAGCACACACACGCGCACACACACACCCACACACAGGGTTAGGGGGTCGCTAGTCTCAACGCCAGACCCACAAGAGTTATTTCGCTGATACACTACGTAAGCTACGCTAACGACATTACTGCATGCTGCAGATCTCTCTATGGGTCTGGGACACTTCATGCAAAAATCTGGTGCTCAAATCCTGGCAATTTATTGGTTTCGCAGGAACCTGCGACATCACCAGTAACGACTTTTGCGATCAGGCGTTCCCATCCATAGATATGCTCTGCCCATCTAACCTGGGATAGCGTCTCTCATTTGATGCTACTGTACGACCTGTCACTCTTTCAATTTTTAACCGTCGATACGCCCTCAGAATACCAGCTTGGGCAGCAAAGTGGCACAGACTCTGTTATGTAGTATGCGGAGGGCAGCGATTCAACGTAATATTTGAGTCTGGAGAGAGACGAGGAGGTCGCACCAGGTTAAAGACTACAACTCCCAGAAATAGCGGAGGCATAAAGGACTACATATGAGAGGAAGCTGAAATAGACCAGAGAACCGTGACACATCAAATTGTGTTAATAGGAAGTACACGCATGCGGAATCCCTCCTTTTTGGGTGAAAAGGAGGCGGGACCAGGGCGGGACTTGCCGCCCATTTGGACTAGCTGCCATTCATATTCTAAATTATCCACCCAAAAAGGGGCAGTAACCGCACCCATGAAAGTTCCCTCTATAGAGGAGTACTGTATATATATATCCTCACCTCAGCCTCCAGGAAGGCCACCTTCTCCTCCAGCTCTCGGATCGCCCGGTCCCTCTCCTGAATCACCATACGAGAGTTCTGCAGCTGTGGACACACACACACACACACTTTATCAGTATCTCAACTGTATATATATGTTTGTTTGTTTGTTTGTTGTGTGTGTGGGTTTATGTTTGTGATTCTCACCTGTTCGATCATATGTCTGACTTTCCTCTGCTGGCTCTTGAGCATGTCGTCCAGATGGTGGATCTTCTCTTTCAGGATGGCCAGCTCCTTCTCCAACTGCTCAGACCTAAACACACACACAATCACACACACACAATCACACACAATCACACACACACACACACACACATAGGCACACACACACGATCATTCAGTCACTGAGTCGTAATCTGTATAGTAGATATCTGTGCATACGTACGTACGTGTGTGTGTGTGTGTGTGTGTGTGTGTGTGTGCACACGCGAGAGTGTGTGTGTGCGCGCGCTTGCTGGCTGACCTCTGGTCCTCGTTCCGGCCCTCCTCTCTAATCCTGCGTAATTCTCGGAGCTCCTCCTCGCGGTTCCTCAGGGTGTCCCGCAGGGCGGCGCTCTCCTGCTCCATCCCTCCCAGTAGCCTCTGCAGCTCCTCCAGGCGCTGGTCCTTCCTCAGGCTGACCTCCTCCACCATCTTCAGCTTCTCCCCCTGGTCACTCAGACGCTGCCGCAGGTCGCTGCCCTCCGCCTGGGACACGAGGAGGACGAAGGGAGGGGGGGGTTGGGAGAAAGAGGGAAGTCCATCATCTTCATTCATAGAAAAGCGGTGGTGTCACATTTGGGCTCAAATTAAGACATTGATATAGTATGTGGATGTGTTTTGTGTGCGGTGTCCATGTGTGTTTACCTGCAGTCTGTCTCGCTCCTCCTGGTGTTTCTTCTCGGCCTCCTGAAGCTGACCGTACAGACGCTTACTGACCTCCCTCATCTTCAGCCTCTCTGCATCATCATCCCCTTCCTGGGAGAGAGGGAGGGAGAGGAGAGAGAGAGAGAGAGAGAGAGAGCATATGTCAGAGACTGCATTCTGATATGTTTGCCTTCATTCAAAACCTGTATTCAGTGTGGTACAGAGTACATGTCAGAGTAGTACTGAGTACAGTGCTGAGTATAACTGTGGTAGGCTGAGGGACCAGAACA
>NC_140243.1:23331913-23344413 GCF_949987555.1 Borostomias antarcticus
TATGTTCTTACCAGCAGGATATGGGTAGCCGCAGGTATGACAACCCTTTATGAAACTACCGGACGCCTGAGTATCTGATATACACACTGAATGAACAAACACACACACTCGTCCAGCTAGACCACACCAGAACAAAGCAGACCACGTCAGACGCCGGGGAATTAGAAAGATGTGCGGAGAGAGAAAAGCAAGGGAGGATGGAGAGAGAGAAAAAAATGAAGACATTAAGAATGAAGTTGAACGGTCAGGAGAACAGACTAACATCCCGCATTCCTTCCATTCCAACCTGTCTAATTATAAAACAACAGCAGACAATAAATACTGTTGAATCTCGTTGTCTTTTATTATTGTCCTTGATTAGCTCTGCGTTGTGTTTTTTGTTTCCAATAAAAGACGGACCCCCAATCTCCATGTATACCACACAGTCCAGTGTCTCCTTTCTCAGGTGTTCCAAATGAATCTCTCCAACACGGGATTTGAGTCTGAGCAAAAGCGGTTTATTCCAGAAGGTATAACATACAAAAGAACATGGCAATGTCTAATGCACAGATGACCTGTCTGGATGCTGGCTGAACCCAAATCAAATAACATACAGCAGAACAGTGGTTTTAACCTCCTGACGAGAGGGAGGGGTGGGTGTCCCACACCCCCCCTACGTCCTTCTAGACAAAGCTGTCTCTCTCTCTTCTCAATCATGCGGCCTTGCAACTAAGATAGGATGAGGCGCCTGACGCCCTCGTATCTAAAGAGTCGGTTTTTGTACACCACATGAGAGACTGTCACCCTTACCCTAGGGACATATACAGCTATACGGTGGGGACCTTTCCCTATGCCTAGACCCCCCTTGGGTAGCATGCATGACTCCGTAACCTCCGTCTCCAGGAACCCTCAGGCAGTCACACAGGAGTCATACACCTACACACATTGGAACCAGCTGATAATGTTAATGATTGACAGTTCTTTCTAGCAGCCAGCTCTAGTACATTTTCATCAATACCCTACATTAACCCAAGCCTGGCAGGCAGAAAGACAGAGTAGAGAGAGAGAGAGAGACCAATGGACAAAGAGAAAGGGGGGAACAGGGAGAGCGCATTTCAAGGAATGTGTTAGACAGGTCCCCTGGCCTCCAATAGAGAAGCACACAACGGCTCACCTAATCCTCTCCCTCTCTATCACACACACACACACACACACATACTCTATACACACAGACACACCAGAGCACCATGTAACACCAGCCCCCCACAGGGAACACAGACAATAGTGGCATGCACACAAACGTGCACACGCGCACGCACACACACGCACACACACACTTAGTGGTTCTTCTCGGAAGTCACCCAAAGTCCACTTCTTTTACCCTTATAATAATAGAGCAGTAATCTGAAACTATGCACTGAATGAATCCCCACTGGGGAAACTGAGAACAGACACAAAGGGTCACGGGGTCGCTGGACAGGAGGCCTCTGACTCCTGAATGACTGGTTCTATCTGCCTGGGAACGCTATGCACTATTTATTCAATACAAGTGACCTTCAACCAACCAGCACAACATTACGACCCGATAAACAACAACAATACTGGCCATCTCTAACAACATAATGATGAAGGTGTGTCCTTCCTGGTGTGAGGGAGAGCACTGTTGTTACTGTGACACTGTAACAATGAGGAAGGCCGTTTTTCATATACAAAGTGGCATACCAGCAGCTAGCTGGGCCCAGAAGGACCAGTCCTCCACAGAGCACAGAGAGAATGCACCAAAACCATTCCTCCTACTGTGTTACACTGTGTGTGTGTGTGTGTGTGTGTGTGTGTGTGTGTGTGTGTGTGTGTGTGTGTGTGTGTGTGTGTGTGTGTGTGTGTGTGTGTGTGTGTGTGAACTTGTGAGGGGCATGTTTCCACACCTGTGTGCAGATGTTAGGGTGAACAGCAGAGCAACACTCGAATTGTATGTGTGTGTGTGTGTGTGTGTGTCTGTGTGTTTGTGTCACAAACTATGTGTTTGTGAGAGAGAGAGAGAGAGAGAGAGAGAAAGAGTGAAAGTGAAAGAGACAAGGAAAGATTGTGAGAGAAAGAAAGAGTGGGAGAGAGAGACAAAGAAAGTGTGTGAGAGAAAGACAGATAGAGTGTGAGAGTGAGAAAAAGAGTGTGTGTATGTGTGAGAGAGGTAGAGAGAGAGAGAGAGAGAGAGAGAGAGAGAGAGAGAGAGCAGAGTGCCAGAAGCACAGGTACAGCATGTACCTGTTCCAATCAGAAGGGAGGAGGAGAGTAGACGAACATGAAGAAGAGGGACCAGCGAGCTCACGTGAGAGCAGTGTTCAGCTTGACAGTTCTAATGTGTTTTGTACTCCCTCCAGAGAAGGCAGGTGACAGCTCTCTGCATATGCAACACAAACAGCCCATAAATCTATTCTAACTGCAGGGCATGGAGTGAGAGAGTTATGGTGACAGTGACGTCAGGAGGACCGTCCTCGTTAGACTTGGTTCCAAGGTACATTTTTAAAAATGAAGTGCCAGCCACATCTCTGGAATTTGAGCCTTACTTCGTTGGTGCAGTATACCCTGTAACTCCGACACCCTGACTTTTTGCAATGCGACAGGGTCACATAGCTGGAGATACTGTTCTGCCAATACTGTCTCTTCCTGCATACCTCAGTGTGAGAAAAGAACAGTGTGAAATGTCACCTCAGTCTAGGCCTATACCTTCTCCTCTTCATAGGTGTGTGAGTAGGTCATGTCTAGCCGACTCAGACACTGATGTCACACACACACGCGCGCGCACACACACACACACACACACACACACACACACACACACACACACACACACACACACACACACACGCAAACTCCTGATTCACTCACAGTCACTCATTTGGAACTTAAGTAATGATGTGATGTTTTTCAAAATGTGTTGACGCTGACAAAAGCCTGTGGGAGAAGAATTATGAGATTGACTGACTGAATCCGGCCTGTCCAGCAGCTGACCATGGGTGTGGTCACGGAGCCAGGGACACGGGAGCGTTAGACATAATTATGAGCTCACTGCTTAGCCATAATAACACATTAGTGAAGGTTTGTATCAGAGGTGGACATACTGTCCTGTCTCTGTCTCTACAGGGGTCAGGACTGGCGTTTTGGATACTCCCGGACACTATACAGCTCAGTAGCCATCCATCCATCCATCTTCATCCGCTTATCCGGGGTCGGGTCGCGGAGGCAGCAGCTCCAGCAGCTATACAGCTCAGAAGCAAGTTACACAAACAAGAAACAATCACACACTGAATGCCTGTTCCAATTCTGATACAGACAAGGTCTCAGTCACTATCTGCTATTTCTGGAACATCCCGCTCCCCCATGTCGGTCACGTCCAGTTCATCCTCTCCCTGACCGGTCATGTCCGGTTCACCGTGTCGTCAGAGACTTGTATGCACTGCGATGCTTTCTCATCAGTGACCTGATGACCAGATGATCACCACTGTATCAGCTGTGGCCTGCTAGTAACTAATACCATGGAGAGGGCGTGGGTGTGGAGGGTGTTTGACCGCTGACCTCATATGATAAGAACTTAAGAAGCTCTGATTCTGGTACAAAGGTGCCAATAATCTGAGACTGGCACAGCACCCTTCAACACACCCTGTGGCTCATTGTGGCGTGTTCTAATGCCAAGCTTGATAAACAGGCCAGCAGTGCAAATATGAAACGTAACTACCTGACAAACCTGTACCTGTTCAAATAATGTACAGCCTGTATCATTTGACTGTGTGAGAGTGTTTGAACACCTTGACCCTAGCATCAGTTTTACAGCCTTTTACAGCACTGATAGGAACTATACTGACAACGGGCAACACACTGACTGGGTATCTAGGACCAGTTCACACAGACAAACCCCTCATCTTAACCATTAGACCATTATCTGACCCAGGATCAGGGTCTGGAGAAGAAGTATCGCCCTATAACAGATCCATTAAGTCCAGGACGGCAGGAGGCCGTCTATCTGGTGAAAGTGTCATGTTGCACGGCAACACTTTGACCATCAACACTTTGACCATCGACAGACTATGAACAGGGCCACTTTGTCCATCAGCAGGTGAATGATTAACTTTGCCCATCTGCAAATAAGCTGAGCCTGCGTCAGCAGGAGACAGGACAGTTACTATCTGACTGACAGTATGGAGAACATCTAGAGAACATACTGTACTACAGGAGATCTGAAATGACTGTCAGAGCTCATGGCAAGTGTGTGTGTGTGTGTGTGTGTGTGTGTGTGTGTGTGTGTGTGTGTGTGTGTGTGTAGGCTAATAAGGCGACATGGGCCATTAGAACACACACTAAAACCACATGAAGCCAGTGATAAGCCAGGTCAGACTTCTGAGGCATGATCCTCATCTGCCACCACAATGAAGCTATGTGTGGGAAGGGGACATTTCAATGCGTCAGACGGTAGGCTAACCTTCTTTCAAAATACAGAATATGATAGGCCTAACCATATTATCTCTCAACCTGTCCGGCTGACGCACTGAACTTGATAGCACCAACCAGACCCTTATCTTAACTCTCAACCCAGAGTGGTATTCTGGGCGCTCTGAGCGTCGTCTCCACTAAGTTTCGAGTCCTTTGTCAAACCCACAGACTTCCGAAAAACAATGTCTGGCCGGCACAAAGAGGACAAGAACATTCTCTTACCGCTGGTTCATCTCTTCGGATGTCCTCAAACATACACACGCGCGTCACACCATTCATCTTCGAGAAAGGTGGGCTAAACGAATAGCCTAGACTTGGCAAAAACTTGAATAAATGAGGATAATATAAATATGACAAAGCCCTTCGTTTGCAATTTTCGAGTGCTTTTATTCTGCTCCGTCACCTCGCTGATGATATCGGTTTGCAAACGGACAACTGAACTATTCGTTAGTACCGATAAACGCTTTCACAAGCGCGAGCCCAGCTCTTTCCCCCTCCCTCCCTGTATCGTCACGTCAGAGCGCGAGTCTGGAAGTGACCTCAGCAGCCAGGCAGCTCACTCTCCCAGTCCCCGAGCTACACAAAATTATATTAAACACGGCAAGGCACGCAGGTGCATCTTGCAAGAAAGCAAATCACCCTCAGGCACTTTCTAACAAAACTGAAATAGTTATTGGCTACTTTACTGCTATCGGACATTAAAAATGTAATGTGAAATATTTGGAAATTTCCTCAAGTTTGTTAGGAAGACGGTTAGGGTAGGGTGACCATCCCCAAACCGGACCACCCCCCCCCCTATTTTAAAGGTAGGTATAAAATAGGCGATATATTACATTCATAACAAAGTAGGCAATTTATTGACTGATTTCAAAAGAAAACATAGCCTATAAAATTATCTTATTATTAGATTAAGCCTATAATTATCGATTGCTTTCAAAACACCGGCTGCTCATCAGAACAATAACGAAATAGCAAAAAGTGGCCTATCTTGTTGTTGGCTAGGCCCAGCCATTGAAACGAAGGTTAGGCCTACTGTCGTAACCACGGTTCTATGAACTAAGGGACTATACTAGCCCAGACTCTAATGGGATATCTTCCGCCTACCACATCAGGGGTAACCGAGCCTACAGAGTCAGCTCACCATGGGATAGGACTGCCATCCCAGAGCCAGACTTACGGCTATAAAAAAGGCATAGCCAATCAAAAAACAACAGTCTTGATGACCGGGTTAGAGCAGGCTCCAGAGCCGGACTTATGCCAAAAAAGGGGCAGAGCCAACAGAACCTCGGACTCACAGCTGGAATGGGGGAAGACGCCCCAGAGCCAGTCTTACGGCCCGAAAAGATAAATCATATGGTCACAACCATGGATGTATTATATAAACTGGATACAGCCACTCCATTCACTGGCCGCTATCAACAATGAAGCCCTATTGAACCGCGCCATCTTGGCAAAATTTGTAGTCATTTGACTATTTCCGGTTACTTTTGACTTGCGCAGTTGTGCTTTTCTGGCCTTCCGGTTACTTTTGACTTGCGCAGTTGAGCTTCTCTGGCCGACGCGCGTCCACGAAAAAGTTCACATTTTTTAATGAAAATGACCACAAGACAACCTCCTGTGCATAGTTGAAATGGTAGTGGGATACGGTGATAAACTGGAGTGATCATTTGACAGCAATTATTAGCCTTTTCCAGGAATGGACAGAAATGGGATATTTTTAGAATAACAGGAATTTATTCACATACAATGTAAAGGAGTTGATGTGTAGCATGAAGATGAAACGATACACTGAGTTTGGGTGTTTTCAGTCAACGTTGGCGTTGACCGCTTCCAGCTATCGAATGGCCGACTGGTGTAAGATCGATAGCCTAACGTTAGAGAGATAAATGTAGGCTATGGTTATGTTAATAAAGCTAACAATGATGTTGTAACATGCATGCAGCACTGCCGATCTGATCTGAACGATTGATTCATTATTACCATGGATCGGTATTGGGATTGATCAAGGGCGAGTGTGAAATAGCAGCCACGAACTCAGCGGGTTTTCCGAGATGCGGTAGCCGCGGCCAGAGCTCCTGCTGGCGGGGAGTGAAGCTCTTCAACTCGCCGGTCACTGGCTCCCTGGAGGAATTTAGCCTGGCTGCAATAACGTTATCGCGAACGGAATGAATACCATCTACTAGCAAACAAAACATGTTCAATTATATTTAACTTGTTAAAACTAAGATGCCAGGATCAAAAAATAATTTCTCCAATTGATATATTTGACAAAAACAGGTTAATATGCAAGCCGGTTTTCATTGCTAAATCAAAGCGGGGAGAGCCGGGAACGCGCGTCTACATTTCAGAGAAATGTGAACTTTTTCGTGGACGCGCGTCGGCCAGAGAAGCTCAACTGCGCAAGTCAAAAGTAACCGGAAATAGCCAAGTGACTACAAATCTAGCCAAGATGGCGCGGTTCAATAGGCCTTCACTTTAGATTTCGATTCCTGGGGGCTTGGTCACAACGCACAAACACCCATGGCCATGGTCCGCTAGCATCAACCCACTGCTGTGATGAGGTCAAGAGCGATCACCACTGCGGTCCGCTAGCTCAATCCAACTGCTAAGGAGCAGAGGCTGGCGCGAGCACCGCCGAACAGACCCTGCGAGGGGCAGCCACATTGAGTCGGTAGAACCTGGCAAAAGTCCTCAACAAAAATACATTGCCTCATTATATTTTTTGCATTACATTTTCTATATGAATTTCCCTTATATGTATCTCTCCTAGCTTTTTTCAATGCATCCACAAATTTCCCTGTAAACTCCAGTGAACTACATCTATTCAGCTCACACTCACAAATGAACCCCCATTGACACGGAGCAGCTTCCATGAATGCCAAGTGCTACTGCACACTGAACAAGCCAGATGCAACAGTATTCATGTTGTCCCCCCACCCATGATGCATGCTCCTTTCAGTGGAGGCTGGTGACTCAAGACATTGGGGAGGACCGGAGGGAAAGATGCGACCCCCGTTGGGGGCATGTTCTCCCTTATCTTTCCAGATGTCTCTTTTGCTCTTGCTGCTGGTGCTAATACTACGAACTGATAAAATGCTGCAGACTCATTGCTTGTGGCACACAATTTGTTTCTATCTGCAGATCAGTCTGGCCTTCCTCAACTTCCAAAGATTGCATTTACAGCTAAGCCAGTCAGGGAGACAGGGACTGTGTGCTCTAACTGCTGTTCTGTCCCCCTGATTGGTTCTATTGGAAAATAAATGATGAATATTCCATTAAAATATGAATATAACATAGAACACACACTAAAATGAAATAAAAGAAGCTGTGTCCTATTTGTCCATTGTAGTACTATATCTGACATTGACATTGGAGTCATTGGGTGAAATGACATGGGAGCTAATGACAAAAATACATACATTTTACACATGTAATTTGCTGACGTTCTCGCATTGACTACTAAGAGGCAGGTTGATTTACCAGTCATTTTTGCTCTGCAACTGTCATAGTGTGCTATCAAGTCCATGATTAAGTCCTTGTAGGTTAGTTGCCCTTGTAAATAGCAGTCATGCCCTCTAAAAGATTGCTCTGTTAAGTCTCACTTTAACATTTTAGTTTGGACTCTGCAAACACGCTCCCTCATCAATCTCGTTGATGGACACATGACCAATGACCAAAAAGCTATTGCACTGATGTGATTAAAACTCTCGTCATGCCTATATTCGTAGCCCTACAGAATCCTTGAGCAGCCCCCAGTGTTAAAGTTAGGCTAGCTGTTCCCTTACCCCCCTCTTCTTTCAGTCTTTCTGGTGGTGACGTAGCATGAATATGAATATATTCATTTTATGTGGATAGTATTTAACTCCCCGAGCTCTAAACTCTGTGGAAAAAGTAGAAGGGCCCCTGACCTGAGCACACACGCACGCACACACACACACACACACGCACACACACACACACACACACACACACACACACACATCCATCAGAACATACTAATATATAAATCTTCCTCATAAACCTGACCATGTCATGCTGTATTACTGATACGTCCCAGCTCTTGGAACACGGTAATTACATTGTTTTAGAGAGAGAGAGACTAAGAAAGAGAGAGATCTCTGACTCATTCCTCCTCCTCAGACCTGCATCACACAAGAACATGTTTCCATACGTCAAAAGAATACAGGGGCTAGATGTGGGGGTTAGAGACGTGGGGGCAAGATGACTAAGAGACTAACGGTCTGTTCCTGCTCAGGACCAATCTGTCAAAATCTTGATTTTTGACAGATTCAAGATTAGTCAGTTAGCCACTTAGTCATCTAGCCCCCACGTCTCACTTTCCCCTATATTATTTTGATGTATAGAGACATGTTCTTGTGTGATGCAGGTCTGAGGAGGAGGAGTCAGAGGTCTCTCTCTCTCTCACACACAACATCAAGCAGGACTGGGTTCTATCAACACCAATATGCCCTCACCAGTAGACTACCTACCCTCTGCACCTATCTCACAAGGACATCGAGATGTATATAGAAATAGACAGCACTGTGTAGATGTTGAAAGAATCATGACTACTTTGTTAAAGCTGGGATATATTCCTACCAGGTGTGTGTAGGGCTACACTATGTGCTGAACACAAAGGTTTAACTCAAATACTGTATGTAGGAATTAAAAACGCTGGCAAGCTGGGAGATGAAAGGTCTACAACAGGACCAACTAATTAATATATATCCACTGGCTCAGCAGGTAGAGCTAATTAGTCACTTCTACACGAGCTAAGGTTGCTCCATAAACACATTCTGCACCACTAAGTCACCACTAAGCCTCTCTGGCACTAGCATGCCCTAGTGTGACATCATCAGAAAATTACATGCTGCTTTCTGATGAAATCTGAATAGCCCCTCCATACTAAATACTGTATCAATGAAATAGTTTACCATCCAAACAGGTACATTCTGCACTAGTGTGATGTACAGTTCTAGTCAAGACTGAATTGTTGTGCCCCCACGCCCAAGCCGATCCCAGTCCCGTTCCCAGTCCCACTCAGCGTGTCATCATTGAGGTTGGGCCCGGCGTCTCCTTCAGCAGCAGGTGTTGCCCATTACCATCTGGCCAGCTGAAGCCAATCACCGCCTGGGCTCGGCACTACTGCAGGCTGCTGGAGACAGACGTCGGGTGCTTGAACGTTGACAACTGTTTGGCTCCCTCCGGCTCTAGACCCAGTGTCTCCCCAGCTCCACCTACGCTCTCCCTCAAACCTCCAAAGCCCCATCTCCACCGCTCCTTCCCGCCAGCCTCTCTTTCCTCCCCGGGACCCCATCTCCCCGTGCTCCCCTTCCCAGGACCCTCCCAGACGGATCTCCCCCCACACCTTCGACCCAGGAACCCACCTCTCGGACTCTCCCTGTCGCTCCCCCCTGTCACTAGGGCTCTTCTTCTGCAGCACATACTGTACACGACACTCCCCGGTACATTTACACTCGCACCACGCTTTGCACCTAGACACTGCCACACGTAGTATAGCACATACACACATTTTTATTAAACCGTTGAACTTGGATCCGGTGTTCTGTCTCTGCTTCTGGGGTCTCTGGCGCATTTGGCTAGCAGGTATTATTGGGTCCTAACATGAATAGTGGGGATACAGCTAGCCCCCATGCATTTCCCCATATTCTCTTGATGTGTGCTATGGATACATGTTCTTGTGTGATGCAGGTCTGAGGAGGAACTTGAGGTCTCTCTCTCTCATTCTCTCTCACTCTATCAAGTAGGACAGGGTCGTACAGTATCAACACCTACAGGTATACTCTCTGAACTTACTGTATCTCACAAGGACAGATGTAGAAATAGATATTGTAGATACACACAGCACAGACGTTCTAATCAGGGAGCAGATGAACTGTGATGAGACACAGTACCAGAATGGTGTCCGTCACTGGCCACATGATCTGGGCCCTATTCCTTTCAAAGTTATGCACATATGTTGAGAGAAAAATGACTACTAGGTTATAGCTGGGATATCTGTTTTCCTACCCGGAGTTGTTATGGCTACACTACCGTATGTGCTGAACACAGTGGCGTCACTCAGATTGTAGGAATTCAAAACACTGGCAAGCTGGTAGATAATAGGTCTACAAGACTCCTCCCTCTCTTCACGCCTACATTCGGTAGATCTGATTAACTTCACTGAAACATGAAGAAGCTATTATATTTCTGCTAAACTCATTAGTTACAAGTGGAGTGAATAAATATTCTCTTTATCAAACCTCCACTGACTCATCAGGTAGAGTTCATAAACACATATCACTACACCTACACACCCTAGTGTGACCTAATCAGATTTCTTCCGAAAATTACATTATTTCCTTCTTGTGGATATTGTGACATTCCAGCACGTCCATAGTAAATATGGATATAAATGAAATGGTTTACCGTTGAGACAAATAGGATATAGTCTGCACTGTATCAGATAGGTGGCCTGTTTCATTTCATTTCATTTATTTGAACAGGGACAGTACACATGAATCAACCACAGGGGTAAATGTGTCAGTCTTAGCAAAAAAGCTAAATTTCAACTGCAGTGAGGCCAGATATAATAAGCCATCGCAAAATGGAAAATTATACTGTAGTTAAAAAACAAAACACACACTATACAGACTCTGCTAAAAAAGACAACAAAGACACCGACAGGGCAGACAAATGAGACAGACATTTAGTTCACTTATTCGCTTGGGAGAGTCATGATTCATGGTCACACAGTTGATTGTTAAGAAGCCAGTTCTTCAGGCTGAGTTTAAAAGAGTGATACGTTTGAGCGGTGTGTATGTGCAGAGGCAGGGCGTTTGAGCGGTGTGTATGTGCAGAGGCAGGGTGTTTGAGCGGTGTGTATGTGCAGAGGCAGGGTGTTTGAGCGGTGTGTATGTGCAGAGGCAGGGCGTTCCAGAGGTGCGCTGCTTTTATAGAAAATGCAGACTGGCGGAAGGAACTTTGTGTATATGGAGAAGTTTGAGAGATGTCCTCCTAGAAACAGAGACATGGTGGGGGTATGATCTGGATGGGCGGTGCGTAAAGTAGATGAAGATGAAATAGGGTAGGCTACTGGAGTAAACTTAAGTATGAATGAAGGGGGGATGAAGGGAATGCATTGTTCTCCCATTGAATAAAAGAGAGAAGAGCTTCCCAGTCCTTCATTTCAAGGTCTGTGGGAGTCGGTAAGATCAGAGAAACAACACACACTTCTGGAAGTGTGAGACACCCCTGTGGTGTGTGGCTCAGAATAGCAAAGTTGTTTTTAGCTCACTTGTTTTTGCATATTAGCATGTCATATACTCTGGGCTGTACTGTAAACCATTGGCTAGTGAGTTCGGTTCTGTAATAGCCAGTACAGGCTTGTATCATTAGGCGTTACTGGGGCCTCTTCTCATACTGAACCATTTTTAGAACTCTCTCAACGATCCTACATGTTCCAGACATTCCTGTTTTAGTATCTCTGTTTTTGGCAGTGATACACATCAGAAGCCGTCCATCAGGATTTATGACTTGCTGGAATGAACAAAAAGGTTTTTGCACAGTCAGGCTTTCTGGAGCAGGCAGTTATCCAAATCCCATAACCAAGTGAGGTGGCATAATACCATCATTAGGCCTACTGATCTATGACAAATAAACAGCATTGAGCCACAAACTACATGAGTTGGGTTTCTGTTCAGGATGTTAGTTTTCATGCCTGTAAATGATCTTTGCTGGAAGTCTGAAAATAGTCTGTTCATTACACCGCATCCTGCTTTACGCAAGCTCAGTGTGTGTGTGTGGTCTACTCAACGAGCATGAAAGCTTTATTAGGAGAGTAAGTGAGCAGTTCATTTGTTGAGGTTAATTGACCCATTTACTTGCACACACGCGCACATGCACACACATACTCACACAAATATCACAAATTCACACACACACACACACACACACACACATACAAACACGCACACTGAGGTGAAATAACAGGAAATGGGTGCAGCCACAGTGAATAAAGTCACACAGTAAAACAT
>NC_140243.1:23349413-23356913 GCF_949987555.1 Borostomias antarcticus
TTTTCTCTGTTAGAACAGTATTTCTGTTAGAACTCACTGACACTGTCTCCAATATGCTCTCCTCCTCCAGCCCCCTGGATATTGTTCCAAGTTCTCTTTTTAAATATGTTTTTAGCTCCTTAGGGCCATCCTTACTCTCCGTTGTGAATAGCTCCCTCAGATCTAGTTGTGTGCCTGATTATTTTAAACGCGCTAGCATTCAGACACTCCTAAAAAAGCCAAGCCTTGACCCACTGATTTCCCAGTAACTATCGACCTATATCCAAACTCACTTTTATGTCTAAAGTTCTGGAGAAAGTAGTCTGCAAGCAACTCCTACTGGTCCTGGACAAATGTGACATCTTTGATATGTTCCAGTCAAGCTTTACCATAGTACCGGCATAGTACCGAAACCGCTCTTCTCAGGGTTTCAAATGATATTCTGATGCTATTCTGATGCGTGCTGATGCTGGGGAATGTTCAGTGTTGGTAGTACTTGATCTAGGTGCAGGTTTCCACACTACTGTCCATGCTACTCTCCTTAGAAGGTGTCGGACGCTTCCGCTCATCGATGCACAGATGGGGCTTGGTATCCTGTGCGGCGTGCGAGTGTGGCGCTGAGGAACAAACCGCAGACCATGTCATTCAGGACTGTCCGATATATCGGACACCCAATGGAATGCATGGCCTGACGGTTTTGGATGACGAAACGGTGACATGGCTCCTGGAGGTGTCCCCGGATATATAGCCAGGGTGACCCCTCACCCAGGCTTGGGGTGGTAAAAGGATAGCCCCTCGGCCCCGAGCCTGGGGAGGAGAGGACACAACACCTAACCCGCACGACGAAGAAGAAGAAACAATGGGCAGGTATAACCAGGTCTGCCCTTGATTGGTTTGCCTCCTATTTGTCAGACAGGAGTTTTTCTGTGTCCATCAATAACTTTGTGTCCTCATCTGCTCTGTTAACTTGTGGTGTACCCCAGGGTTCAGTCCTTGTGCCTATTCTATTCTCTCTGTACATGCTCCCTCTTGGGTTTTTAATCAATAGTTTTAAGGGTATCTCTTATCACTGCTACGTGGACGATACACAGCTGGACTTGTCTTTTAAACCTAATGACCTAGGCAAACTACCTTGCAGGACTGTTTAACACCCATCAAAGACTGGATGTCTGATAACTTCCACCTTAACAACGATGAAACAGACGTTCTAATTTTATGCCCTGAGAGCAGAACTGAGAAAATACAGCGGTGTCCATTAGCCACTAATGTTAAGCAAACCTCCAAAAACCCCGGTGTCTTCTTTGACCAGCACATGACCTTTGAGCTGCATGTTAAGAAAGTGGTCCAATCTGGTTTATTCCCATTAAGAAACTTTGCTAAAATCAAAGCTGTTCTATCCCCTCAAAAAATATTCATGCTTTTGTTTCCTCCCGCCTGGACTATTGTAATTCACTGTTTACCACCCTGACTCCTGTCTTAACTCCAATTGGTCCAAAATGCAGCAGCTAGACTTTCAACTAACATGTAGTAGTGTAGGTCTAATGTAGGTCACACCTGTATTGGCCAATCTGCATTGGCTATCTGTTGATTGTAGGATTTATTTTAAGATTCTTTTAATCGCCTATTAAGCTCTGCACGGAATGGCCCCACTTTATATATCTGAGTTATTGTGTCCCTTGGCTACAGGGAGAACTCTGAGGCCTCCCAGGTCTTCTGACCAAGGCCTTCTTGCTGTCCCAAACCAAGGGTGACCAGGTTTTTGCAGTAGTGGCCCCCACCCTTTGGAACAGATACGCAGTCAGTGGATGGTTTTAAGGAGCTGCTTAAAACCCACCTGTACCACAAGCACTTTTCTATGTGATGTTGTGTTATCACCTCTGTTCGTGTGTCTGCCTGTTTCCTTTTGCCTTCTGTACAGTTTTAAATCTTTTATATTGTTCTTATATGTCTTTAATTTATTTTATTTAAATTGTGTTTCTATTTTTTTATATTGCTGGTGGTAACGTGTATGTTTCCCTATATTTGAATTATTTCATTGTAACCTTGGTTTTAAAAGGTGCTTTATAAATGAATGTTACTTTGCTTACCTCTCCTCAGAGTGAAGGCGCTCCTCCAGCTCCTGCATCTTACTCTCCAGCTGAGAGACTCCTGCTGAGGAGCGAGACTGGCCCTCCATGTCCGCCACACGGCCCCTCAACTCCTTCATCTGGACAGAGAGAGGGAGAGATGTTGAGAGAGCAGAAAAATACTCTTGTTCATGGCAACAACATCCTGTGTGTTTTGCATTTCACAAAATGCATTTTTAGTACACAGGAAAGCAAGTCAGACACACAGCAGGATTAAAAAATTAACACCCACCAAGCGCCAAATGTGGGTAAATTTGCCGAGTAAGTCTTGGAAGGTTATCCACCACACTAGTGGGGAAATGTTTGTACCAACAGTCATGTCATAGAAAGTGCTTCTGCCAACGGGCAGGTACGTTTGTAGTATTTGCAATGTGCACGAGGTGTCAGCTGAGCGCCGGGGGGAGGAGGAGGAGGAGGAAGACAGTTGGAAGGGAACAGAGATGAAGCAGAGACAAATGATAAATATGCTGTAGCTATTAAAGCACTCAAAGCAGGGGATAAATAAAAGGCACTGAAATTCTTGAATAAAACAGAAAATCTTTAAAGCTTTATCCAACTGACAAAGCTAAATGTGAGGGGAGTTTTTGCTGGTTAACTGTAGCTAACATTAGCTGGCTGGCTAACTTGCTGGTAAACAACAGTATCCTACTGAGCAAAGAAGACGACACAAGTGGATGGTAAGCATAATTTCTAGCTACATACCAGATAGCATTGGTTGCTCTACAAGATGGCCACTGAAATTTATTGAAAATGGTTGGCAGCTGGTAAATTTCGTTAAATTTGGCAAATTATTACACTAGCTTCATGAACAAATGGGTCACTCACTGATGTGTCAGTTTGCTTGACACGATCAAGATAAGCAAGCTAGGCTAGCAGTACTAGACTAGTCGTGCAGCTATATGACACAAAAAGGCAATTTATTATTTTGTGTCTGGCCCGTGGATTTTTTCATTTACCAGTCCCCTTGACAGGTTAGCCAAAAGTTAATTTTGGACACTGCTCACACAAGCACACACACACAAACACATACACACTCTTACATGTCTCTCCAGGGCGTTCTTGTCCAGCTCCAGGTCCTGTTTGGAGGACCTCTCCTGCATGAGCTCAGCGCGCAGCTGATCAATCTACAGAGAGAAGAAGAAAAGGGGTTAGAACAGGAGAGCTATGGATGTGTCTGTGTTAGTTTGAGTGTGCTAGTGTGTTTGTGTATTAGTGTGTGTGTGTGTGTGTGTGTGTGTGTGTGTGTGTGTGTGTGTGTGTGTGGGTGTGTGTGTGTTTGTGTTTGTGTGTGTACTGCACCTGGTCCCGGCTCCTGCTGACCCGGTCGGTGAGGAGTTCCACACTTCCCTTCTCCTCCTCCAGCTCCAGTTCCACACGCTTCAGCTTATCCTATCAGAATCACAATCATATCTTCAGCTTATCCTATCAGAATCACAATCATATCTTCAGCTTATCCTATCAGAATCACAATCATATTTTCAGCTTATCCTATCAGAATCACAATCATATCTTCATCTTATCCTATCAGAATCACAATCATATCTTCATCTTATCCTATCAGAATCACAATCATATCTTTATCGTATCCTATCAGAATCACAATCATATTTTCATCGTATCCCATCAGAATCACACAATCATATCTTCAGCTTATCCTATCTTCTACCAGGGCCCCGTACTACGAAACAGGATTACGGGGTTAGTAATAACTTCAGGTTCAAGCCTGGTTTATCCGTACTACGAAGGTGGTTCACTTTTCACCGTGCTACAGTATATCGCCGTGGTAACTTATGCTGCCGAGCTAACCTGCTCCGGGGCAGGTTAAGTTCCAGATTACGTATGAAGCACTGCCCGCTGACCGATCAATTCACTTGGAAAAAGGCATATGGACGTTAAGATTCTATATGGAACTTCAGTGTGCAAATTAAAAAATAATCTGCTGTGCGCAAACAGCGAGAGGTTCTTAAGAAGACTTTTTACAAACCGACAAAACCCTCTTTGGCTTTCCCCGATATCATAAGAAACATTGCAGAATGACAGCTGCTTGAGACATATTTTGCATTTAGTCGTAGACTGTAGACTATGCACTGGCTTGCGTTTTATTAGTCTACCTGCAGTTTCGTGTAAGCTGTGCGTGATGCTAGGATGATGATAGGAACAAAGAGAAGTAGGCTACATTTTAATTGAATTGTGAGAGCATCAATGCCTGACAATCAGCCTACTTCTCCACCCGAGCTTCACTTTTTCCATTTTAATAGCCTGTTTTATCTCTAGTTCCTCTTGTATAGAGACTTCACATTGTCTAGCTCCAACCTGAAACTATTAAAAACTATAGCCTACATTTGTACATTTATTTAAGCGTCCCCTGCCTAGGGGTTGCAGCTGAAAGAATAAGATATATTGATATAGGCTAAAATTGCTTTACATGCCATAAGAATAGGCATAGCCCAATGATCTAGCCTACTCATGTTCATGTGGAGGATGATGATAAAACGTAGGCAGTATTTTTCCAGCTTTCCTTCCTGCATTTGGCAGTAGCGACTGTGTTGCGCCTATAGTTCATATTTCTATATTATTGCTCCTCTTGTATGAAATGCGGTGGAGGGAACTAGGTTATGCGTATTCTTTGCCTTGTCCATGGCCATGTCCGAATACCCCCATACTAAGGTATGCAATTGGTCATTTCGAGCAAATACCCTTTTACCATGAACGCGCTCTAGATTGGACCAGCTGGGTCGACTTAACGAGTTGATAGCCACCGTCGTAGAACCGTTTATCCGTGATTGTGGTTGTCCGGTTTACTTGAGTGAGCTAGCGAAAAGTTATCCTGGATATGTTGAACGAACTTCATAGTACGGGGCCCAGGACTTGAGACATCTATCTCTCTCCATCCATCTCTCCATCTAACCTCCAGGGTGCGCATCTCCCTGGTCTTGTCACTCTGGCTGCCCTTGCTGTTCTCCAGCTCTCCCTCTAGGTGGCGCAGGCGGTTGATGAGCAGCTCTTTGTCCAGCTGGTGGTTGTCTCTCTCCTCACACACCAGGAGGAGCTCCTTCTTCTGCCGGGACACCTGACATGCATAGCACACACACACACACACACGGATACCGACACACACACACACACACACACACACACACAGAGTTACAAAAGTGTTCAGAGCAACCTCAGAGAACCATGTTGGAAAACATGTCTCACACACACAGACCGAGACCTGGGCGCGCGCGCGCACGCACACACACACACACACACACACACACACACACACACACACACACACACACACACACACACACACACACACACACACACACACACACACACACACACACACACAGAGTTACCAAAGTGTTCAGAGCAACCTCAGAGAACCATGTTGGAAAACATGTCTCACACACACAGACCGAGACCTGGGCGCACACACACACGCGCGTGCACACACACACACAAACACACACACACACCTCTTCCTCCAGTCTGCGAAGGCTGCTCTGGCTCCTCTCCAGCTCGATCTGGGTGTCGTTGCCATGGCGCTGCGCCTCCTGTGTCTCCCGGCGAGCTCTCTCTCTCTGCTCCTCCAGCTGAGCCCTGAGAGCCTGCACCTCCTCCCTGGAGGACGCACACACACTCTCATGCTGACACACACACACACACACACACACACACACACACACAAACACACACACACACAGAGGGAGGAGGGGAGAATGTCCATGCTCTTGAGATTTGCTCTGTAGAACAGTAGGTTCTAGTAATAGTAGTATTTTTTTTCATGGCTTCACCTGAAGCATTGATTCAAAGCATCATATCGTCACCTTCTTAAAATAATGGCCATTCATTATTCATTAAGTCATATTTTCAAAAAACAGAATGGCCTAAGTCAGCATATAGGCATAAGTTGACATAGGCCATTATACTACCGGGGTAGAAACAGTGTGATCTTTTCAATTGAGGATGTAGGAAATCAGAGGTGGCCAGCGCCATGAAGAGATGACTTCGGGGAAAAAAAAGCTTTCCTCACAAAATGACTTAGGCCATTATATTTTAAGGATTTTAAGCTTGTGGTAAGTTGACGATATGCTACCAGCCTCTCATCTCCACTCCTCTGCCCACCTCCTTGTTGAGTTTCTCAAGAGCTCTCTCCTGCTGCCGCCTGGCCTCCTCCAGCTGGGAGTTGGTAAGCGTGAGCGTCTCCCTCTCCCGCTCCCTCTCCTCCAGACGCAGGCTGAGCTCCCGCTGCTCCTGGCCCAGCCGAGAGGCTCCTCTCCTGGCCTCGTCCAGCTCCGACCTCGCCCCTCTCACCTCGGCGTGGAGGGCCAGCTCTAACTCTGAGCTCTCTGTGGTGGTGGCTTGGAGCTGGGCCTGGGGACAGAGACAGGGACATTTAGCACTACACACACACACACACACACACGCACACACACGCACACACACGCACACACGCACACGCACACGCACACACGCACACACACGCACACACACACACACCTCTGGCAAACACTCAACTGGAGATGAACTCTATGTATGTGTGTGTCAGGGTTTCCGTTAGAGAAAATCGGTACCGGTCAATGTGTCCGGGAAGATTAGACTTTTCCGGACAAACTGGAGAAATTCTGGTCATTATATTATAATATAATATTAGGCCTATTATAGGTGTTTGTCACGGTGATTGGCCGTTGTGTAGCTTATATATGCCATTTATTGTCTTATTTCGCATCCGTATGATTAAATGCGCTAGGCCTATATGTAATTGCACAGCCAAAAAAATAGTCACCTTTGAATTGCGACTGTAGGCTAGAACATGAATGTTTATTTCAACTGCATGAATCGGATTTGAGGATGCAGGCTAATTGGTTTGGGATTCGCGACAGTAATATGTGTTTACTAATTTCTCTTTCCAGTTTTAGCCTACCCTTTTTATCAATAAAACAGCGTCATTATAACCACGGACATCGCAGTAGGCTATGAGGTAGGAGGACATAACTGTTGAGAAACAACTGATAAGCGGGCTGGGCTAAATAAAAAAATGCCACAATGCATGACTAGATATATAACATTTTTATTTAAAAGTACAAGAGGTTAGGCAACATGTAGGCTTCTTGTAACATTTTAATTTAAGGCCTACGGCTGCGCTGATTGGAATTCATAGGCTAGGCCTATATGTATAGCCTACTTAAATAAATTGTAAGAACTTACACGTGCATAGGCTAATTTCCATTCAATATTAATAGGCCTTTCCTTTTTCGCCTCAAGCTCCGTACCTCGATCAGGCTCCATCTCGCTTGCTATGGTGGCCCGCTAGCCTATAGGCAGGTTTATCTATGGTGGCCCGCTAGCCTATAGGCAGGTTTATCTTACAGCTGTTTTTTCATCACATAGGCCTACTAGCCAATAG
>NC_140243.1:23361913-23371913 GCF_949987555.1 Borostomias antarcticus
TCCTCCTCCTCCCCCCTTCCTTCTCTTACCTGTGTCTCTGTCTGGTTGACTGACAGCGTCTCCGTGGCGACGGACCTCCCTGGCGAAGCCCACTGCTTGGCTGGTATGGCCTTGGCGCCAGGGCCCCGCCCCGGGCTACTGTGTGTGGAGGAGGAGGCTGAGGAAGTGTAGGGGTTGGGGGTGAGGACAGGGGAGGCGGCCCGGGGGTCCTCTGGGGCAGGAGAGCGCCCCCTCTGTCCGTCGAAGCGGTTGGTCAGTCTGTTGATTGGGGCGTGTGCCAGGGGCTGCTCTGTCAGGTGAGGGAGGGGGTCCTGGTAGGACTGGCTCCCCCTGGCTCTGCCCCGCTCCCTCCCCAGCGAACCGTTGAGCCCGGCCGGATACGCGTTCCTCTCCGGGTCCCCCCTCTCCGCCCCGACTCCGATCCCACCGTCCAGGTTCGCGTAGCTGCCGGACCTCCCGTCCCCTGGCGGCCGGCGCAGCTGAAACTCCTCCCCTCCTCCCGTCCCTCCCCCTCCTCCTCCTCCTTCCCCCTCCCTGTCCAGCAGGGAGCCGTGGGACTGGGCGCGGCGTAGAGCCCCTCCCTGCCCGCCTGCCCCCGGCGCCTCGCCGCCCCCGTGCCCCCCCTGCTCCTCCGACCCTCTCCTCCGGGGCAGGCTGCCGTAGCCCGGGGGGTAGTTGGTCCTGAGCTGCACCCCGTACGAGTCGCCCTTCTCGCCCCCGTCCTTCAGCACCACGTAGGGCTGCCCGGCGATGCCCTGCACCCGGACCGCCACCCCATACTTGGAGCCGGAGGCCGGCTTGGACCTGGGCTGGTGCCCGGGAGCGCCCCCTCCGGAGTCATGGAGGTCGTTGATGAAACGGATCTGGACGCCGTAGTCCACGGGGGTCTTCCGGCCGGAGGACGGGGTACTCATACTAGAGGGGGGGGGGGGGGGCAACAGAGAGACAGGAAGGGAGGGAGAGCGAGGGGTGGGGGGTTAATATTGTCTAGAATTTAGGCTAAGCCACTTTCACACACACATTCTGTTAATACAACAGGCCCATCTAGGCCAAGGTCAGCTACTGCGACACTTTATGAATGCCGTGTTGCGATGTCACCCGTCCTGAACAAACAGAAACACTCGGATTCGGGCGCATCTGCGACTCTGCTCTGCTCTCAGCCGATCGTCTGTTCCTCTGTTAGCTTACGCTTTTCACTGGACTTCGCTCTGGGCGAGCGTGCGAGCTTCATTACTCATTAACCAGGCTACGCACGCGCGCGCGCTTTACCGAGTCAAATTGGTTAAACTCACTCCTCAGTATGCAGTACGTACTCTACTGGCCAGTAGACTCTACCGCGCTGTCGAATCACTAGCTTTTCGGTGGCGTCGCTGGCTAAAGCTCTGTGTTTACGTAAGGTTGTCATACAGTGCGTTGGCAAGTCAGAGGGCCCCCCGAGGTCGAACACAGCGTGAGCAAGTGAGGGTGGAAGCGACGCTGGCGAGCGACACGGTGGACCCTGTGACAGTGGTGCCGATGACCCCCGGACACACGCGCGCCCTCTCGGGCACACCTTGCTTCCTCAGCAGTGAAGGCTCCCTCCTGGCCTGGATACTGGTCCCCTTCTATGGAACCACTACTACCAGGCAGGAACTTCCCCCTCCGTTTCTGACACCCAGCCAGTCTGGTGAGGGCCCCGGCTGTCCTGTGCTCTGTGTCAGTCCGGCTCCGTGGCGGACAGCGGGGCCACGTCGTCGGCTTGTCCTCTCAGCAGCTCATTACACTGCATGGCTCATTGCCGTCGCCTCCTTAGAGGCATTACCGGCCACCCGCAACGTGACCTACCTGCCAACGCTTTGTCCTCTTTAGACTCACCTCCTTCCTCTCCTCCTTTCTTTCAAAGTAAGACAAGAGAGAGAGGGAGTGTGTGTGTGTGGGTCAGTGAGTGAAAGAGACAGAGAGAGAGAGGGAGTGTGTGTGTGTGGGTCAGTGAGTGAAAGAGACAGAGAGAGAGAGGGAGTGTGTGTGTGTGGGTCAGTGAGTGAACGAGACAGAGAGAGAGAGGGTGTGTGTGTGTGTGGGTCAGTGAGTGAAAGAGACAGAGAGAGAAAGCTCATACTGTGTAACGTTTCCTCTCTTATCTGTGTGTGCTGTGGTGGTGGTGATAACACAGACATGCTCTTTGTTCCTATGAGCCCTGACACCCCCCCCCCCCCCCCCACACACACACACATACCTCCAGTATTCTGGACACAACTCTGACAGGAAAGATGTTGAAACATGAGTGCACACCCACACACATCATAAACAATGTCAGCGAGGAGGACCCTGGGACTGGGAGATGTCTAGCGCTGTCTGTTATAAATCAGACCCCTACTGACCCAGTGTGATGCTTTTAGAGGGGGAGACTTTAACTACAGTACAGGGGAGAGGAGATAGCCTGGTACATTCTACAGTGGGCCAAAGACTCACAGATACCAAACTGTCCTGGTCTAAAACTATTCCAAATTGCAAACTGCACGGCTGGCTATGGGGATGGGGAACGAGAAGCTGGTAGTAGCCAAGTCAGTCTGTCACCAAGCCATATAGGTATAATGACTGTGTCTGTCTCTGTCCACATACATATTAGCCTGGTTAGGGTTAAGGCATGGTAGCGCAGGCAGGGGATGTGACCTTGAACACGCAGTGGATGGGAGGAGAGAGTAAGCACAGTCATGATGAGCGAAGCACCCCTGTCACAGCCTGTTAGTGCAGATGAACGACCCTAACGCACAGTCAGTCTGCAGTCATTAACAGCGCATACGGTGCTAGTCTTTCAGATGAATAGGGCACTGAGGGCAGACTCATTAATAATCAGATGCGGTAACAAGAACGTAGACCCCGGCCACTGGGTCACTCTTGCTGCTCCCATTTACTGACAAGTCTTTCATTGTGTCAGTGCGTCATCATCATCGAGGAGGTCGCCAGGACCCGCGGGTCACTCCAGATCCCAGACAGACGAGGACAGGAGGACGGGGTGGGGGGGTTAGGGTCCATCCTGTTGTCCTGATGATGTGGAGCAGAAAACAAGGGCAGCAATCCTGGGAATGCAACCCCCCTCTCAGACCCCCACGCGGCCCAGTCTCTCCTCTCTCCCTCGCTCTATCACTCTGTCTGTCTGTGATGATCCATCTGTTTTTAATCAGGCCCTGCTCCTTCCTTCATCTCTCAGGCTCTGTCTATCTCTCCCACAAGCGGCTCAAGTTGACAAAACCTCAGCATTCAATCAATCAGACAAATGAGCATGTAGACCTCTAGTTCTGAGGCCCTATTCACAAAGAATCTTAGAAATGTACTCTCCTCCTAACTAGTTTCCCCTAAAAAGTTCAGACCAACTTTTACTAAGGAACGGGGAGAAAACTTGTTGCTAAACATGACAATGTGCTTCATGAACATGCTTGCTGACTATGACCACTGTGACTGGTAGATGTGAATCCATCATGTTGAGAAATAGGTTATTATAGGGTAATAAATAGGCTACTCTAACCATTGTTTAGGGATGCACCAATATGAAAATGTTGGCCGATACCGATATCAGATATTAACATTGCTATTAACCAATAACCGATATTCACAGATGTCGATATGATCTGTATAAAAACAAGTTTCTATGATAATCCAATGTTAAACATACTGAAAAACACATGGAAACACTGTCTCTATTTCCAAAACATTTGAAAAAGCTGATGAATCAGATTTACTGCTTTGTTTCCTCTCAAAAACAACACACACAACAGCAGCTGGACAGAAATAATTATCGGCTGTTCACATAGGCTCTGCTTCGCACATCGGACTGATACCGATATATAAAAAGATGACTAACATTGGTTGACACCGATGTGATTGCCGATATATCGAGCTCCCTAATTGTTATTGCCCAACATTTTGGGGGTGTTGTTCTAATAAAATGATGTTACCACCACCCCAACTCAGACAGAAACCAACACACAAGTATCTGCTTCAGTTCCACTGTATTCTGTCTGAATATACAGTCATCCTCCATTCTGGTTCTCCATTACATTCTTGACTTTCACCAGACCCTCTCCCTTGCTCTCAAAATTGCCACTGCTTTCACACTCAGACAAACAGCCATTTCTTCCTCTATCTAACTCTGATGGGGCTCATTGGCATAACAAAGAGGGACTTCAGTGTTGCCAAATAGTTCACAAACGGCACCATATAGAAGAACATAATGCACCCCTCCAGTCACCAACATTCCACATGTTGCTCAATAAACATTGCACACACGCACACACACAAAGGAGATTTTATATTTTACAGCACAGGTCTGCACGTCCAAGTCTCTAAAAACAGCTTTGATCTCCCACACCCACTGTTGCTCAATAAACATAACACACACACACACGAGAGAAAGAGAGAGAGAGAGAGAGAGAGAGAGAGAGAATGAAGATATATACTGTCTGTATAATAGCCTACAAATGCAACTTCAATTTTCCAAACAGCTTGATGTCTCGAAGGTGCCTCTGGCTCTTGTCTGTTCACACTCATGGTACTGTGTTAACATCAGTGTGTTTGACATGCTTATTGACTCATCAGGCACCCTGAACACCACCCCTGTCAAGGTGCTGCTTCACTTTCTGGTATCGCATTCTTCCATGACTGCGTCATCGGTATCGCCTAATAGACGAGCTCAAGTGAAACTTTGAACGTTAAGTTTCACAAGTGCTGCCAGTTGAGTTGTTGTACAGTGTTTTGAACAGAAGCACTGAATGTACAGTGTTTTGAAAAGAAGCACTTCCATGAGAACATACGGACGAGGGAAAGTGTTTCACAAATGTGTGCCTTTTCACCTGCTATCGTTAGCTAGCTAGCAGAAGAGCTAACATAGATCCACCTGCTCCGAGCTAACATAGATCCACCTGCTCCGTGCTAACATAGATCCACCTGCTCCGTGCTAACATAGATCCACCTGCTCCGTGCTAACATAGATCCACCTGCCCCGTCCTGCTAGCTATGTCGTAGAGACGTGACGTAAACGAGCTAGCGGACCATCCATATGACCGCTAGTTAGCCAGTTAGCCATGGCACAAGTAACGTTAAAAAGCTAACAACGTTAGCTGGGTAATCCATTAGACAAAGACATCAGTTAAAGCCAACTAGCTAGTGCATTTAATATGCACAGTGTTGGTTACTTACGAGGGCTAGCTAACACTATAGACATCTAAAACGTAACGATAACGGTTACCTGCTTTTGCGTCAAAGTGGTACAAATCCTTGATTTATTTATGAATGCCCCAGTCCTCTTGTATTGTTTCACCTGCAAGTAATTCAAACATTTACCGACTCTGTTAAAAAAAAAAAACACTAGGAAATTGATTAGTAATAGCTGGCTAACAGCTGCCTCAGGCAGAGATAAGTTGGTAATGCATCTATGGGACAACAACCTGTTACCTTTGTGTCCGATGCGATCAGACGACATGCCCCGCCCAGCCCCGCCAGACAGACAAGCCTGATTGGATTAGCCCATTGCAGTGGGCGGGACCCTCGAGGATGCACGCTTACTTAATTGGTGGGGATTTTCTGTCAATGTATAATACATTGACTGTTCGTGTGATCTTGGGGAGATCTTACATGATTTCAGTCAGAATTGTGATCTTCAAGAACCAGTCAACTTCGGTGGAGTGGGCGGATTGGAAGGCCTGGACCCAGGCTAGTGACAATTTTTGAGTTCTGATTGATGCGATGGCTTATGTTATGCCTGATGATGGATAGGATATCCATCAGATGAACTGTTTTTGCTTCCATCTGGAAGATTAGGGGTAGGATGTTCATCCCACTTTTTCTCTCTGTAAAAACGCATTGTTTTGCATCTGTGCATGAAATGAGCTATATAAATAAAGTTTGATTTTAATTAGATTAGCCTATCCACATGTTGGTTCATTTATGACTACAGTGTAAGAGGTACCGTACATCTTACACAAAACGAATGATTCATAACAGTTTTATAATCCATCCAGGACTAGCCTACTCTTGGGGCTTGCTACATCAAAAATGTAGGCTATACATGGCAAAGGCATTATAGCCTTCTTTGTACCGTTGTAGCGGATATTTTGGTTCCTAGAAAATGCCTGCAGGGGGCACTAGAATGACACCAATCGTATCAAAGCTCTGAAATTATAGTGACAAAGTCTGTATCTGTCAAGAGAGACGCGGAGACAGGCACTTGGTCAGTCAGCAATAGCAATGTTATGTCAGTGATTAATAGTTGTGAACGATCGTGACAGATAGAGACAGGCTACTTATAGCCCATGCCCAAGGTTTCACTCATTGATCCATCAATAATGCACCAGTTCTTGAAAATCGTTGGCCATCATTCAGAACAGTGTTTTTCTCTGGGTGGGCTTCTCTATTAGGGGTTGTGGCCTATAGCCTATTATAAAGAGGCACGGGCGTAGCTCTACCAGATTTACATAATGCCTTTATGAAATATGACCATTCCATTGTTGTTACCACACCCAGGCCACTACAACCACTCCCCATCTCCGACGACCTCCCTCGCACATTGTATCAGAGTCAAAGCAATACTCATATTTCGTTTGGAAGTTGCACCGTCTACACGCTCCGGGAATGGGATCTTCAGTAATTGCAAAGAAAAACTTTGAGTTCTTCCGAATTTACGCTCTCCAAAGGCTACTATTCAAACTACGAGGATAGCTGTGGGAAGAGAAGGCAAGAGAGAGAGGAGGAGAGAGGACGTCAGGAAAGTTGACGCGCCGTGAAGATCCCTAGTTCAGGGACAGATGGGTTAAGGTTTGGAGTTTATTCAATTGGACATTTCCAATTATTCTAGCGGAATATGTGGGCTAAGAAATATTGGTCTGTACTTGAAAGAAAGGCTGCACTTACTTACACTTACACAAAATTGTAACGGGATACGAGCTATCCAGGTGCTCTGTGCGTAAAAGCTGTCCTTGCACGCTGACGCTACTAAAACTCATACAAACTTCAGGTATTTGGCTTTTGCTGGAAACAATTTTAGACCACAATTCTATAATTCACACACTAGTGCCTTAACGCCAGTTGTCATGGCAAAGTGGTTTAGGGATTTTCCCATCAATCTGAAAAACGGGGCCGAACGAGTGCGCTCAGCCTCTGAGTCAGGCTCCCATACGCGAGCCAAACCCGGGATAACCCGAGACAGTCTGAAAGGGAACCCGCGCAAGGATGGGTCTGGGGGGGTGGGCGCCTTACTATCAGGGAGAAATCGAAAAAATTCGGCCATTGAACTGGGTCGTAGCGGCACAGGAACCTGTGGTACAGTCTGGGACAGTCTGATACCCGGTAAGAGCCGCAAGAGTGCCAAGCTCGAGGCTGGGGTACCAGATGAGAATCGGCCGAACAGGACGTCCAGTTTGGCGCACGCGTATATCAGCAGAATGATCAAAGTGGTCGACAAGCAGAACAAGACTGTTATCAGCGGAACTATTAATCAACAGGAGGTGCCTGAAAACGAGAGGGGACGGGCCGATATAAAGACAGCAACGGTGAGTAGGAATCGTAGGAAACTAGGCTGTATTCTTAATGAAACCTGCCCAGTTGTGTGGCCAAAAATGGATAGTAGCCACATATAGGCTACTGTCAAAAACACCTAATCAGCATGAACTGACTCCTTTCACTGTGTCCTGACCTCCAGTTCCTTCCCCTTCTCTCTCTCTTTCTCTCTCTCTCTCTCTCTCTCTCACACACACACACACACACACACACACACACACACACACACACACACACACACACACATACACACACACACACACACACACACACATTCTCACAAATGTTTCATCTCCTTGATGGCTTTGTTGAGTTATGTAATTCAATACTGCAAGGCCATCTCTCAGGTAGCCTAGGCCTATCCCCCTGTGGCCTACCTGGGATAAAGACCATAGGCAACAGCACACAAAGGCATGATACTGTATGTATCTCTGCTCTGCAGCTGATCATTCTGGAGGACTACGCAGACCCTTTTGACGCAGAGAAAACCAGGGAGCAGAGGGAGGCGGAGAGAGCAGGAGAGAATGATGGTTACATGGAGCCATACGACGCCCAGGTCATCATCACAGGTAAGGTCATACATAGGTCAGAGTCACTGTGTCTGTTATCTCACTCAGCTCCTAACACAATCTTAATATGGTTCCTGCCAAGCACAACTTTCAGACCGTTTATTCCCCATCCCCATCCCCTAGGGGGCTTTTACCCCCACCTAGGTCGTTATTGTAAATAAGAGTTGCTCGTAATTAACTTGCCTAGCAAAATAAAGGTTGATGACCGTTGTTAGGAGCCTAGTTCTAGTGCTAGGCTTTAACAACAGCAAGACCACTCTCCAGGACCAGAGCTGGGATTATTTATATATATTTTTTTAACATTTTTTAAAATGTTATTTAATTCCTGTTGGTCTGTGCTCGTGGTCGTAGCCACTGACTTTTCAGTTTTTAAGAGACTTGGATTAAACTGGACATGTTCATGACTTCCCTCCCTCCTGACGGTTGCTATGGGAACAGTGTTGTGCTGGGACAATGGGTGCAGCTTCCTCTTCCAACTTCCTGTCTCCTGCCTCTGTTTCCTTTGCCCCATTCTCTAGATAGGAAGTTGCCCCCAGTACCCCCCCTCATATTATATTTCACGGCCCCTTATGTGTGAAGGGAACCAAAGGACCCTTCACCCTCACCTCAACATACACCCCCTATCCCCCCCACCCCCCCTCCGGTCTCGCCCAATCACTTCCCAGCAGCCAGGAAGCGGTCTAGTCGGCCAGCCAATCAGGGCCTGTGTTGACCTTTCTTCCCGTAGCTCCATTGTTCAGTCACACAATAGTGCAGACACACAGGCTACCTGACAGGCTGCAAAGAAACACTGTTCACTGCACGCAATAACAAGATATCCTCTGAGGAGATTAAAGATACAAACGTTTGACATGCTTCAAATGTGTACATGAGCTGTGTGTAGCAACAGCAATGCAACGGATGTACAAAAACGAAAGAAGCCACCATTGCTGTTTATCTGTCCTAAGCTATCATTCTACCATCATCTCTTTAGGTAAGATTTGTGGGCTGACCTGTGTGAGTGGACTGTGTTTCCCTTGTTGGAACACGGTTAAATGCCTGTTGTGTCATTGGCCCTGTGACAGAGGTTCGTAGGCGGGGCTCCAAGGACCTGCTGAAGGTATGTGTGCTTCTGGACCGGGGCCAGGGGATGGCGAAGAGGGAGGGGGGCAAGCCGGCGCCCCCTAACATCTACGACACGCCCTACGATGGGGCGATGGAAGGGGACGCGCCGGGGGTGTGGATCCCTGTCTCGCGGCCGGAGTCGGACGCCCGCCCCCCCGGAGAGTACGAGCTTCCCTGGGAGTGGAGGAAGGAGGACATTGTCAGAGCTCTGGCAGGTAGAGAGAGAGAGAGAGAAAGAGAGAGAGAGAGAGAGAGAGAGGGGAAGCGAGAGTAAAACATGAACAGATAGTGATTTTATTTGGATATACAGTAAACTAGTCGTTCTCATTTGTCCGTGTCACTGTGGTTCCCTGCAGCTCAGTTCGAGGGAGTGGACTGTTCCGCCAGTAAAGACGACAGCACTCTCCCTAGTCGCCAGCATCACCAGCAGACTCCCAGGCCGAAGACCTGGAGCCAGAAAACCCTCGTCCCCTCCTCCCTCTCCCTGTCCTCCCCCTCTCCCTCCTTCCCCTCCTCCCCCATTCTCAAACTGTCTCCCCTTTCTCCCCCCTCCCCTTCTTTCCCCACCCTCAAGCTCTCCCCTCCCTCCCCCTCTTCCTCTGCCAGCCCCATCAAACCCCCACCCCCCTCTCCTAACGTTACCTCCCCGGCTGCCCCACTCGAGGGAGAGGCGGCCAAGGTGGACCCCACCCTTCCCCTGGAGAAGCAGAGGTGAGGGGAGGAGAAAAGGAGGAGAAAGGAGTGCGAAACCAGAGTGCTCTCAATGGAGCCATAGAAAACGCTAGAAGAAAAGGAAG
>NC_140243.1:23376913-23386913 GCF_949987555.1 Borostomias antarcticus
CTATGACTCCAGAGCCTAGCTCTCTGAAAACCAGAGTTTGAGATATGGAGAGAATTGCAATGAGAGAGGAGGCGGGGCGGCAGGGTAATAAAGAGAGGGATAGAGGGAGTCAGAGAGACACATGACATTACATTTACATTACACAACAGTCATTTAGAAGACACTTTTATCCAGAATGACATACAGTAGCCTACAATAATTCAACGTAGGTAGTCAGGAGAATACTAGTGCAAATCACAAGTGCATCTTCTTTCTAAACAAGCACCTAAGAGCTTAACCAGTGCTAAAGTAAAAGTGCAAAAACAAATAAATACAATAAATAATAAACAAGAGAGAGAGGGGAGGGGGGAACTCTGGCGGGCATAGATATGAGATATGTCGCTGTCAGTTGTCACAAGCATGATGTGGAAGACACAGAACTGAACTACAAAACGCACCCGCGCACACACACGCACACGAGCGCGCGCGCACACACACACGCGCAAGCACACAAACCCACACACGCGCACACGAATAAACGCACACACAGTCATACACATCGTGGGTAGCCTATTGGCGTGTCTGTATCCAGGTGGACTATGCTAAATGTAGGCTATGTCCCTTGAAAGTGGCTCAATATGATCATATAGGCTAGGCGTACGTTAAAGCTGAATAATGTCGTCTATGTTGGCGCCACATTTAATTTAATTTAATTTAATATATAAATATCCTTCAATTCAAAGCCTAGATATGTAGCCTATATTATGTGAAGGGAAAAACTGGAACTGCATAGCTGCTGACTGATGGAAGCTTCTATAGAAGGTATTCTTCTAAGGTATGTTTCTCTATCCTCCCTCCTCCGCCCCCTCCCTCGCTCCTCTAGCTCGTCGCATCGCTTGGCACAGCGCGGACAGTCAACACAGTTCTGGACCTGGATCAGCCAACAACTGTCTTCTTTCCACGGGAAAACTATGTCTGGACCAAGGACACCTGACATCAAAATGCTAGGTACCGAGTAGAGATTTGATAACGGAAGATAACGGGCAAAGAGCCCTGCGTGTGTGCGAGGCGGTCACCCGAGCAGCACCTTTCAGGTTTGGGGCGCACATACAAGCGCACATCAGAAGAGCGATGAGCGGCTGGACGCTGCTGCCGCTGTGCCTCCTCGCCATTGTGAGAGGTGAGTAACTTGGCTGTCGATGCCACCGTGTTACGGCTATATGAGACTGCAAACGACGCGCTTTTGGGTGGCTCGACACGGGGCGGAATCATCCATGCATTCGGCCAGTATTATACAAAGCTGAAACGATTCATTCAACGCCGTGATGGAGGGATCCGATAGAAGGAGAGGAGGAGAGAGGTAATGACTCTTTCATTGCCGTGTCACCATCCCAACGGCCGTGACAACGGAACGATGATGTAGGAACAGCCTTTATTCTCAAACTATGCGCATACGAAGGACTCTTTACAAGAATCATAATTGCAGCCAACGCAAATAGCCTCACTTTTTATGTCGCAGAAAACTACGCTATTCAATTATTCAGTGAGCTGTTTGCAGGGGTGAGATTCTACACCCCATAAGTGCTTTGAGCTCTTTGAAATCCAATCATGATGTAGCCTTCCCTTTCTAGAAAGCCTTTCCCGATTGTGTGAAGAGAAATCGAATGAACTGAAGTCATCGTCTAAAGTGTTGTACTACACATTACATCACTCCGAAATACTAGTACCGCAGGTAGACAGGGCAACCACCATAGATTACTGTAATTATTCCCACAATACCCTACACACACTTCGAATGCCATGGTTGGAGGTCTCTCTCTCTCTCTCTCTCTCTCTCTCTCTCTCTCTCTCACACACACACACACACACACACGTGTTGGGCATGTTGCTGAATAATGGCAGTTGTTTCTGAATAAATTGAGAATGATAACACAATTGAAAAGTGCTTAGGATGACAGACAGAGACAGTGAGAGAGAGAGAGAGAGAGAGAGAGAGAGAGATAGATAGATAGATAGATAGATAGATAGATAGATTGAGTACTGTAGATGGATAGGTAGGATATGCAGTACCACTACTGATGTAAAAAAATTACAGCAAATGATGAGGGCATACACATATACTTCAGTCACCACTACACCCACAGTTACCCACTCCACCCCCCTCTCTCCACTGCCCTCAGACGAGGGGAAGTATTAATAAACATATAACACACACACACACACACACACACTCATTAACCCCAAGGCCATGGATCGAGTGGGCAGGTTAATGAGGAGCACACTGACCTGTCACTATAGAGAGGGAGGAATGAGATGTGTCATATAGTACATACAGGTAAACGCACATAGTTGTAGCACATTCATACAGTATGTCAGGTTGTTTAGCACGCACTTGACACACACATATCACATCACACACACACACTGTATACATAAACATCGCACACACACATTGTACACTCACTCATCACACTCCATTTTGTATATTGTATTGCATATTCACATACTAGTCATTTGCACTGTCCTGTCTTTGCACTGTCAAATTCAAACTGCATATCAAAATGCAGATGTGGTTTGCCAGTGAACCCCCCTGCAGTAGCTGAGTGTTTCAGGACAATGAGTCTGTACTGTACTGTACTGTACATAATGTAGAATCAGTGAAAGAGGTCTGTTTATTTAAAGGTTAAGTGTGCTCTACGGGCTGGTGTTTAGAGTTATTTAGGTTAATTGGTTCTAATTTGGCGTTGATGTATGCTCAACACGGATAGGACCGGAGAGGAGCAGTAAACACTTCAGCTGATTGGCTAAATTATGGCTGCCTTAATATTTCCATCCAATCAATACGAGTGACAGAAGAGAGGCTGCCCTCTGTGCCATGAGTTGACTGTTCATCTGTCAACACTAACACACACGCACACACACGCACACACACACACACACACACACACACACACACACACACACACACACACACACACACACACACACACAAGCCCCCAGCCTTTTATTGACTAACCATTTATCATTGCCTGTATAAATGCAGGCACGCTGCACCCCCACCCCACACACACCCCTCTTCAATAATCATCTACTGTATCATAATATTGTACCGGCAGATCCATGTCACAGACAGTAACCTCCCATCCATCAGATGAAGGTCCATGACTGTGAATAAAATGTACATGTTGATGCAGTTGAATACTGTAGGCTTCGGGAACATAATCAACAGTAAAGCTCTAGGGAGTCACCTTCTCCGAGGAAGGACATGATATTACTAGCATCTTCTGAGACCTACGCTGCCTCCTAGGGAATAGACAAGGATAGAACAGCCTGACACACACACACACGCACGCACACACACACGCACACACACACACACATACGCGCACACACACACACACACACAAACGTGCATACCTACACACTTTTAAACACACAGAGGGTGCAAACACCATAACCAAAAAATATTTGTACACAGACACCATATACAGACACAAATAAACAAGCACACACACACACACACACACACACACACACACACACACACACAAAGTTGTAGTTGTGACAATTAAGCAGTGCATGGCTTATTCAAAAAACAAGCATTTTAAACACACACACATCCTGAAGACACACACACACACACACACACACACACATACACACATATACTGTACACACACACACACACACACACACACACACACACACACACACACACACACACAGTAGGACACAAGAGGGGTGATCAAACATGCAGCACCTCAGTGTTGGTCATTGTCATTCACACACAGACACACAGAAGCACACATGCATGTAACATGGCCATTACCTATATATGCACAGGGAACATGCAGCCACTCACAATTTGCATACATACTACATACATGTGCAGACATGCATACATGTCTCAGACATGCTGAAACCATGCATTTCTGAATGCTCCTCTCTCTCTCTCTCTCTCTCTCTTTCTCTCTCGCTCTCTCTCCCTCTCGCTCATGCATACACACACGTGCACACACATTGTCAAAAACAATCTATCACACGTGTGGCTGTGCAAGGACACTTAAGGGCATTTCAACACCTTTCAGACAAATATCCCTGTGTGTTCAGCTCTGTACTGTACTATATCACCTCAGCTCAACTCAACTCAAATTTGATTTATAAAGCACATTTAAAACAACCGAGGTTGACCAAAGTGCTGTATAGCTCAGAGCAACAAAACACACAGCACGCAACAGAACACTACAATACATAATACACAATAAGCAATATAAAATACTGGACAATACAGGGGCAATCGGTTGTCCAGCTCAACCTGAGATGAAGGCCTGGGAGAACAGGTGAGTCTTTACAGAATACTTAAACATCTCTATGGTCTGGGCAGACCTAATGTGCCAGGGCAGACTGTTCCAGAGTCTAGGGGCCGCCGGCCCAAAGGCTCGGTCACCTCTAGTCTTCAGCCGAGTCTTTGGGACAGCCAGCAGCAGCTGATTAGAGGATCTCAGCTCTCTAGCTGGGGCATGAAAGTGCAGGAGATCAGCAAGATACTGAGGTGCCAGTCCATTAAGAGCTTTAAAAACAAACATCAAAATCTTGAAATCAATTGTAAAATGCACTGGGAGCCAGTGGAGCGTGGCCAAGATTGGGGTGATGTGGTCGTGTTTTCGCTTGCCAGTAAAGAGACGAGCTGCTGCATTCTGCTCTGGCTGCAGGAGACGTATCAGTGACCGGTCAATGCCGACGTACAAAGAATTACAATAATCAAGGCGAGTGTTGTTGAAAGCATGTATTACTCTCTCTAAGTCTTTGGGGGAGAGATAACCCTTTACCTTGGCAAGAAGCCTTAGTTGGAAAAAGCTGGTTCTTATGACAGAGCGAACCTGTTTGTTAAATTTAAAAGTACTGTCAAAGGCCACCCTGAGATTTTTGACTGAGGGACGGATATTTGGGGAGAAGGGGCCCAACAAACCAGTGGTACAGTCTGAGGGGTCATGACCAAGATGACCATGATCTCAGTCTTATTTTCTTTAAGATTTAAAAAGTTCACGTCCATCCAGGATTTGACATCTCGTAGACAGTCCAGCAGTGGTCGTACGGAGTCCTTGCCTTTTGGTTTCAGGGGTAGATAGATCGGCACATCATCTGCAAAGCAGTGGAAAGAGATGTTATGTTTCCTAAAAATTGACCCCAGCGGCAGCATGTTAATCAAAAAAAGGATAGGGCCCAAAATGGAGCCTTGAGCGACCCCGGGGGTCAGCGTAGTGTGGTGAGTATGATGGGAGTCTGTATTCAGTACTATATTACCTTAAGATATAGGTTAGTGTGGTGAGTATGATGAGAGTATGTGTTCAGTACTATGTTACCTGAAGACAGGTTAGAGAGTATCTGTTCAGTACTATACTATATTACCTTAAGACAGGTTAGTGTGGTGAGTATGGTGAGAGTATGTGTTCAGTAATATACTATATAACCTTAAGACAGGTTAGTGTGGTGAGTATGGTGAGAGTATGTGTTCAGTACTATACTATATTACCTTAAGACAGGTTAGTGTGGTGAGTATGGTGAGAGTATGTGTTCAGTAATATACTATATAACCTTAAGACAGGTTAGTGTGGTGAGTATGGTGAGAGTATGTGTTCAGTACTATACTATATTACCTTAAGACAGGTTAGTGTGGTGAGTATGGTGAGAGTATGTGTTCAGTACTATACTATATTACCTTAAGACAGGTTAGTGTGGTGAGTATGGTGAGAGTATGTGTTCAGTACTATACTATATTACCTTAAGACAGGTTAGTGTGGTGAGTATGGTGAGAGTATGTGTTCAGTACTATACTATATTACCTGAAGACAGGTTAGTGTGGTGAGTATGGTGAGAGTATGTGTTCAGTACTATACTATATTACCTTAAGACAGGTTAGTGTGGTGAGTATGGTGAGAGTATGTGTTCAGTACTATACTATATTACCTTAAGACAGGTTAGTGTGGTGAGTATGGTGAGAGTATGTGTTCAGTACTATACTATATTACCTGAAGATAGGTTAGTGTCAGATTAGTTTCACAGTCTTACCTCTACTACTACTACGGCCAATGTCCGTTACCTTCACTTTCTACCCAGTGAAAACGACTCTCCCTCAGAAATCCCATCTTGTCTTGAGAGATTTTTTTTTTACTGTGCATGTGTGTGTGTGTGTGTGTGTGTGTGTGTGTGTGTGCGCGCGCGCACCTACAGAGCAGCAAGGAGAGCTTAGTGTGTGAGAGAGAGCACAGAGGTTTAATAGAATCCTAAGCAGTGGAGAGGAGGAACAAGATAAGCACCATATGGAAGTTAAGAGTCTTAATTTTGACTTTGTCCTCAAACGTTAGGAAAGAATGGAAAGGGTTTGCTTACACTGAGGTCTGCAATAGTGGTGGTTTTCCCTATGGTGTTGCATAGAAAGAAAAGCTAATTAAAACTAATTTTGACTTTTGACTACTCTCTTCAGACTGAACCATTTTCCATTTTTGATTCAGTCTGACATGACTTGTGAAAGCATATTCATGACCTGATATTAAAATCAATCAGATATTATTATTATTATTATTATTATTATTATTTTACATTTGAAGCACACAGTAGACTACACTAAGCCTGATTATGTGGTTATTAGGATGTTAAACCAATCTACACAAGGTATCTACATAAGATACAGTATCAAGTTCCTCCTGTCACAACCAGCCAGTCAGAGGAACATCTCGCTACCCGTTCTCCCACCACGTTCACCAGGAAGCTGGCTCTGCTGCGAGCCTTGTTTTAGCTATGGGTACTAAATTTATCAGCCCTATGATTTGATGGGTAGTAAAGTCTCAAATCACGCCGCTGCAGTGACATTATCTAATTCTAATGCAAATGATGTACGTAGTTCACAGTGAAATATGGGCCATTAACAGTTAGCATCCCCCAGCCCTCTGCTCAGCGCTGCTGCGGCTGCCTGTCGGGGAGGTCTGGTGGGCTGGGCCTGTCTGGTGGGCTGGGCCTGTCTGGCTCCATCTTCACATTGGTGGGTGCTTTCTACTGTTGGCTTTCTACCCACTTATCATTTGATGTGATAGATGGTACACCAAATCATATAATTCCACATCTCCATCCTTTTAGTGAGTTTCCGAATACTATCTTTGGCTGTTGCTGGGAAGACATGGCTTTAGCTACAGTAGTCTCTAATACATCCTGGTCGCCTACCACACTTACTGTTCCTACTGTACTGTATATGCGACAGCTGTTTTGACACACTCTCGGTGCGGTGTTAAGTTGGGCTGTTGGAACCTCAGATAGGGTTGTGCCAGTGTGGATATCAATCAAAGAGCATGACAGGGCTGGGCGATCGCCGATAGGAATGTTCCGGAGTGTTGGTCAGAGTAATGGTCTCGGTCTGAACCCTGACAGCCTGCGTTGGTCCACTCTGTGACAACTTGTTTTTGGCCTGGTGTGTATCCGTGGGGGCCGGGCCAGCGAGAGCAGATCAATATTAATAGCTCAGACCGTGCAGCCGGTCAGTCTCTGCTCTCCCAGTGAGTGGCTCCCGCTTATTGATTTCAAAAAGATGTTTCAGCATAAAGGTGTCTAGCAGCGTCCAAAAACCCTTTCTAGCAGGGCACAGAGAGGAGAGGACACAGCACCCACTCCACCTCCAACCCGCCCCCCACATTAATATCCTTGATGTATAGATCATTAGTTCTCCGAATGGGACGATTCAGTGGAGCTGCAATGCGCTGCCTCCCCTCTCTCTCTGTCTCCTTCATGCTGCTAACCATGCAGTGTACTGTATTCATGTTGTCCTTTAATATTTGCACTTCAACTCCAAAGCTTGTGGTACTGTACACAGCATGTTACATACGCCTAAACAACAACATACCTACTGCTAAAATACTCTCATTGGATAAGTGAAAGATTCTAGCAATCCAGCCTTCAAGGTAAATGATCACCTTGTGGAAGGAGGAGGAGGATGGAAGTGGAGGATTTGAACACAGCTGACATCGTTACCTATGTCGTCCCACAGTGGCGTAACCCCGTCCCAATGCAGCCACGCTGAAATATTCATGGTGTAACATTAACTTTGCAATATTTGCACAGGCAAACAGCCGGGAATACAACCTGAGCTACCAGCAACATTACAACCACTAAGCTTGGCTCGTAGGATGACACAGTAGCCTGAGAGAAAAAGAGAGAGAGAGAGAGAGAGAGAGAGAGAGATGGCAGGGGAATACAGATTGATAAGTGCTATTTACAGGCTCTGTATCAGTATGGAGAGTGTTGTTGTTATTTACATGCTCTGTATCAGTATGGAGAGTGTTGTTGTTATTTACAGGCTCTGTATCAGTATGGAGAGTGTTGTTGTTATTTACAGGCTCTGTATCAGTATGGAGAGTGTTGTTGCTATTTACAGGCTCTGTATCAGTATGGAGAGTGTTGTTGTTATTTACATGCTCTGTATCAGTATGGAGAGTGTTGTTGTTATTTACAGGCTCTGTATCAGTATGGAGAGTGTTGTTGTTATTTACATGCTCTGTATCAGTATGGAGAGTGTTGTTGTTATTTACAGGCTCTGTATCAGTATGGAGAGTGTTGTTGTTATTTACAGGCTCTGTATTAGTATGGAGAGTGTTGTTGTTATTTACATGCTCTGTATCAGTATGGAGAGTGTTGTTGTTATTTACATGCTCTGTATCAGTATGGAGAGTGTTGTTGTTATTTACATGCTCTGTATCAGTATGGGGAGTGTTGTTATTTACATGCTCTGTATCAGTATGGAGAGTGTTGTTGTTATTTACATGCTCTGTATCAGTATGGGGAGTGTTGTTATTTACATGCTCTGTATCAGTATGGAGAGTGTTGTTGTTATTTACATGCTCTGTATCAGTATGGAGAGTGTTGTTGTTATTTACATGCTCTGTATCAGTATGGAGAGTGTTGTTGTTATTTACAGGCTCTGTATCAGTATGGAGAGTGTTGTTGTTATTTACAGGCTCTGTATCAGTATGGAGAGTGTTGTTGTTATTTACATGCTCTGTATCAGTATGGAGAGTGTTGTTATTTACAGGCTCTGTATCAGTATGGAGAGTGTTGTTATTTACATTCTCTGTATCAGTATGGAGAGTGTTGTTATTTACAGGCTCTGTATCAGTATGGAGAGTGTTGTTATTTACATTCTCTGTATCAGTATGGAGAGTGTTGTTATTTACATGCTCTGTATCAGTATGGAGAGTGTTGTTATTTACATGCTCTGTATCAGTATGGAGAGTGGCAGTGCCCGGAAGTATAGAGACAGGCATGTCCCCATGGCGGTCAGCATTAATCAGTCGGTTTTGTCGGGAAAGATGCGTGTTATTCACGTGTGCCGGTTATCATCAGCGGCGGTCACTCAAAGCGAGTATGAGCGTCCTCTCCGTAGGGCCGTCTACTTGTGGATCTTCAGGTGGCTGGAGAGGCCGATCCGTGAGCTACAAGCTCTGGTGCAGCGTGAGTGTGGGCCGGGGAACGTGGTGGCGGAGTTCCATTTCTTCTTCCTTCCTGCACAGATTTCTTCCATGAGCACACACAGTACACACACACACACACACGCACACACTTGTTCAATCCTCAGGCCCAAGCCTGAGTCCTCTAGAGATAAATATGCCCTGTGTACAGAGATGTACAGAGCACACACGCACGCATGCACACACAACCCCCCCCCCCCCCCCAACACACACACACACACATGCATGCACAAGCTGTCACGGTGTGTATGGATGGGCAGTAATAAGGGGAGAAGCAATAACAGACCCACGGCACGTGTCAGGAAGAGATGGAGAGGGGGAGCGAGGGGGTGGGGGGGGGGGGGGGGGGGGTGATTAGAGTCTTCATTGATCCCGCTGAGGCCATCGTTCCTGTTCACTGAACACACAGCTCCACAGAGCGCGGGGGTGTTGGGGGGGTGGGGTGGGAAGTGTTCAGGAGGGAGAGAGTGTGTGAAAGAAAGATTGTGTGAGATAAACAGTGTGTGCGT